>NW_015666566.1:271433-283306 GCF_001515625.1 Sinocyclocheilus rhinocerous
CTTTTAAGGCTATATATATATATATATATATATATATATATATATATATCAATATTCATCCAATATATACAGGTGGAACAAGACTTCAGCCCTGATGCAGCTGTGGGTTGCATAGTTGCCACTAGATGGCGTAATAGCTCTGTCATGCATGGACTCTAACACCCTTGAGTTGATATTTGAATGTTTGTGGAGAACATCCATCTGTCGGTAGAATATTTAGTCAAACAGAACCTAGTCTTTGCTGTAGACTAATTTTAATTCTTATGGCATTGATTTGTAAACATACACACTATGAAAAATTCCATCACAAATTAAAGTAGGCCTATACAAGTATCTGCATAACCTGAAATTTTATTTTAAGTGGGATGACTAGCCTACTAAACGATTTAGTGTACCCATAACAGCAGTATAGGCCTATACTGTAATGTAAACAAATAAACACTTAGCAATAGTATATATTGAGGAAAATTGTGAATAAGGTATGTAGCCAATTTTCTGGCAGTCACTAGAGATAAGTTAGTAAGTTTCGGTATATGCAAAGAGTTTATTTGGTGCTTACCAGCAGTTCCTGCGGTCTGATTGAGTTATCAGTGTAGATGCACAGCTTCTCTGCAGTTAATGGACGCGTCTCTTTCAATTTAGACGCAAGAAACATGCATACTGCGCCGAGCAACTGCAAGTTACATTTTCTTGTTGGTACCACCGATAAAAATCGGTCCAAGTAGTTCATAGCCAGTGGAAAAACTTCTTCCTCGCATTTCTGTTCCTCGCAGACCTGGAAAGGGCAGGGCATAACTTAATAAGTTCAGAGGAAAAGATGCACGTGGCGCAACAAAATTAGTCTAATTTATAAGACTCGCAATGGCTATATATGCATCAAATAATTATGCCGATTAAACGAAATACGTAGTATTGTCCATCAGTTGCATAGATAACAGGTTGTAAATCGTCACGGTAACATTAGATATTGATTTTAAAAAAGTGCAATTTCTGTCTTGTCGTTGTTCTAAATGTATGAATTTAATGGATGAAAAGGGGACTCTAACATATTTGTCAATAGACTCACATTCCTTTGGTTCATTCAGTAAGAAATTAATTCAAGTCACAATCGCCCGAGCCAAAAAACACCCATGCAACAGTACGGGGTCTGTTTTTTTAATTCGTCATATTTTCATAAAATATTTAAAAATATAAATAAATTGTCTAGGTCTACTATTCATACCTCTAAATATTCACCAACCCTTTTCACATCATTCCCGACAATTGACAAGCAATCAAATCGATTTTTTATATGATTAAAACATGATTTTTTAAACGAAGTAGCATGCGGTCTTAGAAGAGTGCGTCACCATCGGACCGAAATATTTTTTTCAAAAATGTTTATAAATTCTCCTGCTCCATTCACCTGACAATTTAAGACATGAAAATAAAGCTAAGGTCCTCCCCTAACGTTTTCAACATTCAGAGATTAGGAATATGAAAGATTCTGACAAAAACCGAACTTAATTCCAAGGCAATAGACTTCGATCAGCATGGGTTAAGAAGCAGTGCGGGCCCTCGCCCCTTCCGCAACCATATATTTCAAAAAAATTTACAAAATGATAGAAACATAATTCCCAATATATTCAACCATGAATATGTACAGTAAACGCTCATTTATCCAGTCATGCACATGTAAAGAGTTGTTATGATGATTTTGTTGCGATAAAGTTGTTGTGAAAGAAAAACCAACATGGCGATGGTTAGATGTAGCACAGCGGCAAGCATTGAAGTGCATACGTGTGCATGGAAATATTTATCCCAAAAATAAATAAATAACATTAAGCACGATTCTGTGCTCTTTGTTAACGGAACCGAAAACTTTGAGAAATATGCGCTTATGATCACTGACATGTCGATATCATCCACCCCCCTGCAAATCTAATCGTGAACTTGGTCCAAAATCAGCGTTTATGACTGCAATAAAATAAATAGCCCGACCAAATCGGATCTGCCATTTCGGAAATATTAAGAAAGCTCCTTTACTTGCATTCCACAATGCTTGCATGACAGAATAACGGAGAAAACACTTTGCTAGACGTTTTGTAGATACGGTGTAAGCACGGAAATGATCGGATAAGTACAAACCTCCAACATCCAAGTTGCCACCATCCTCCGCATAAAGGGCTGAATTTCTTTCTGAACACATTTAAAATATGAACACTGGGGAAGAAACCTCTCTTCGATGGTCAACAAGCTTTGTAGTACCCTGTCATCATATAGAAGATTCGGGTCAGGACGGGCTCTTACAATGGTGTCCATCTCGAGACAAAGCAGTTCCATGATTGTTACAGTCCTTTTCGATCTCAAATAAGCCTACAAACAGTCAAATACAATGGTTGCGAAATGTCAAAAAGAGCAGAAAGGACTTCTCAGGCACATAAAACCAGTCTACAAGGCTTTCCAGGTTAGTCCTGATCCTTTTGCAAACTTTTCCCCACTAGTCTCTTTCTCTGCTCTGCTCCTCTCGCTGCAACATTTGAGGTCTGCAGATGTAAGGCTGTGTGACGCAAGCCTCATCTTATTATTGGCCAGACGCAACATGCTCGGTCTTCCTCTTCTTTTCCAGCCCTCTTGCTCTGGTTATCAATAGCCCCCGCTAGATGATCAAGAATTGCAATATTGGCTGATATATTTATGGATCATGCAAGATGTTCATCATTAGTCAACTTACCCATTAATGCGCAACTACTTTAACGACGCTGGGTAAACATAAACATAAACACAGCGCACCCAACGCAACACTCAACGTATATATAGCATCTCAGTGTTCTAAAAAAGTGTTTTTGAGGGTTTTTATGATGTTATTTCGTATCAAATAATATGCATATAATATTCATATCCTAGTTGACCAATATAGGCTAGTTGTGCCAAGCAGACATTTGCGCAAATTAGACCAATAAACGGTCAAAAACCTTTCTTTTTGACTTTAAGGACACTAAAACGCCACGTCGTCATCACAAAGTCGAAATAGAGCTATCTTACATGAAGCTGCAACGCCTGTGGTCAACGAGATAGCTTTCTAGGAAATGCAGCGAAAGCATGAAACAACGCTCGCTCGTCAGAGATGGCAGCGGAATGATAGGTATTCTCTTGAGCTGCCCCCAGTGTAGGCTATTATATGAAGCATTATTATCGTCTCTATTTAGCATCAAAAAGCCAAGCCTCAAAAGAAGATGTGAGCGTTCCAAAATTGTGATCTGCTGTGCAGGTGACGGATTTCAACATGCATAACGCACAAACTCATTCAGAAAGTCACTTAAGCAGCAAATGAGTCAAAGCAGTTCAACATTTCGTATAGGCTAATAGGGAAATCAGAATTAAATAGCGTTAGTGTGTCTTCAAAGACCTTCTAGAGAACATCTACAGTGAGTTATTGATCACGGTGCATCTCGAGGTTCTCCAGCCTCTAACAGTGATTCTGAAGAACTCAACAGACCGCAGCTATGTGCTTTTGCAACAGTTGTTTCGTTTCAACACTTTTAAATGTGATAGGAAATGTCTCTTTAAAACTTTTTTTTCTCTCGCTGTAGATTGTTTCCTCCCATTTTGTCAACTTCCAATAGTTCTTCTGCGCGCGTCTGGGGCTTTCGGATTGTTACTGGGCAGACTTTGTCTGTGAAAGTTCACCTTCTAAAGTGCCAGGAAGAACCTAATCTATTTTGCTGATCACCTGATGAACGCTGCTACTTCTCAGAGTCTGCCGCGCGCAGATGCCATAAATAAATGTATACAAATGTAGCAGAGCGACAGCAATATCTGCAGCCCTCAGAGTGATGCTCTGAGAAACTCAAAGATATTTTAATTATAAAGACCGTATCCTATAAGATAAAGTGATACAGATGACAAAATGATTACAATTTATGCTTAAAGGGCAGAAAATTTAATAAAAATATATTCTATTATTTTCCAAGTTAGTCTGCTCATAAGTCTATATTTTTATAATATTACTTAACCCTTATGAATTTAAATTAACAGAGCATGCTAAAATGATTTCTTTCAGCGACAGCATGGAACTGAGGGATAATTAAGCAATTCCAATTACTCAAATGCTGAAACATCTAGTCATTTAATTTCCTTGTTAAAACATGTTATTTAAACTGCAGTGTTACCCACACGCAGCCGACACGTGAAATGTCGGTAATGGCAGGGCATCATGAGTGGGTTTCAGACATCCAAATGCACATTAATGGCTTCAAACAATGGGCACTACGGGTCATAATAACACCAAGGATGCATACTTTTTTTCTTTTTAACGATATAAAGCTTTCCTTTTCTGGCGCACTGAAACTCTTATGGGTGGATATCATTCAAATGTTCTTTTCAAAGAAAACAATAACTAATAAATTACTAGAATATTCATTATTAGAACGTTTTAGATTGTTTTTTTTTAAACGTACCTGTTTAAACAAGCGTCACGTGAAAGTTGCTTTTATACGATTTTTTTCTAATTAGCATAAAATACACATTATATACATTTATAAAATATATAAATATCCCTCTATGTCAGCAACATTTTGACTCCCCCATTAAGTGTATAATTCAAACCTTCATCTTTAGGCTAAATCAACGCCTATAGTTCCTTTGAGCTCAATTCAAGACACTCAAGAAGCCAAACATTTTTATTTAATCATTTTTGTACGCAGTCAACAATAATATGAGCATCTTTTAAACTTCGTCGGGATATATCTTTCTCAGTAAACAAACAGTCTTAAACAAAAAGACACGACAGAACATCACATAGCCCCTCTCAAATAAACGTCAAAAAAGTGAACTCCGGTCTGATTCTAATGCCTGTGGTTCACGCCTCTGTATTCTAACCTGATCATGCTGTTTTTTCGCGGAATAATGACGTCACACAAACGCAGCTCTTACTGGGCTAAGCAGCTCATGCTATTTCCCGGATGCCTGCAATTAACGCGATATCCGTGAAGACACACCCAAAGAAAGTTTGCCAGACCCTCCAAAATATCACAGCTGATTTTACATTTAAGTTTTTCACACATTACCCTATGTGTTTTCTTCCATGGAAAATCAAAGAGCTTAAGTTTTAGGTTTCCATAAATCAAGGAAGTCTTTCTGTGTGTGGTCATTATCACACAGTAAGACAAAGCAAACTGTAAAATAATGACAGTTATATTCCTCATAAATTAAAGGTGTAATGATAAGATTAAATATGTATCTCTGATTATATAAAAGAAGCATAATATTCATTTAAACACAGAAATAGCATCACTGTTATATGAAACAAGCATCCTATAAAAGGATAATAAGAAAACTAATGTTGAGACACAAATGTTTGCTCATTTACAATCATCTTTTCCGTTAAACTCAGATATCAGCATTACAGCAATAACTGCACTGAACAAACACGTCCTTCATGTGAAACCACTGTTGCAAAAAATCCACAATTACTAAGAAATTAGATTACTAGACATATTTTTTCTAAAAGAATATGTCTGCAAAACCAAAGAAATTGATTTAAAAAATAAAACATATTGATCTAAAAACATATTTTAAGAGGAAGATCTTTCTGTAGACATGTTTAAAACATGTTTGTTTATTATTATAAAACATAAATTAATAAAACAATCTTTGTGCTAACTAATGTTACAAATATAATTTTACACGTTTGTATTGTACTATATTATTTACAAAAATATTCTCCACCTTCAGTTAATTCAGTTTTATTTGATTTCAGTATTTTTTGTACTTACAATTACAAACAATTCTTTATTTGCATTATTGTTTAATTCTGCTTAATTGAACAGTTAAACAAGAAAGGGAGAAAACATTTTTATAAGGTTCATCATCATAAATCACAATTTTGTATATTATTAAATTACTACAAATATTATCAAATTCTTATTTCTCTGAACAAAGCAAATTTATTTCCTGGAGAATCATATATTTTTTAATAAACAGGTGACCACTGAACAGGCTTGTATGTTTATAAAATACATGCATTTTTAACATAAATCATCAAGCAGCAAATGTCTTTACAATTAACAACAAAAATGAAAGATAAATTCCTAGTTAAAAGGCACAGAAAGAGAATAACAAAATAACAGATTTCTCACAGTTATAATGTTGTGGTTGAGCAACTGCAGATGTCCTTACTGAATAAAAACAAGAGCACTTAGCCATCACAAAAATATTTGATATGCTTCATTAATTGACATAGTTTACAATTATTGTAAATGGTAACTACTGGTTGAAACTGCTGTTGATAAAAACAAAAGAGTGAAAATTGCTCCATCTTTGTTTGTACAAAAAATTAAAGAGTTTACACAGAACTGAATTATATAGAAATATATATAATATATAATATATAAAAATATAATCTATCTTTCTTTCATCCAACTATGAGAAAGAAACAAATCTCTCCATTAAATTATCAACACGTCATTCATTTATCTTCCCTCAGATGCCCAGCATATAAAACCTGCTTTCAGATTCATCCAAATATTTTGCTTGGTTAAAATGACCTGATCTGTAAAATGTTTTATGCTGCCTAACACATTCATTAGGATGCAAGAGCCTCACAAACTCTTTAAAACTCACTTTTATCTCATTATTTTAATCAAAATGAACAAAGACTTATTGTTGACTGGAAATGTCTTTGTTTAGTCAAATAAAGGTATAGTCTCCAAAGGTTAATAACAGTTTAAGAGATGCAGAGGAATTAAGCATTGTTGACACACTGGTGGAGACGTTGTAACAGTGCTTCTCAATTTTATCTTATTTACTAGCACAAACCCACAACAGGTGCAACAGACCTTAGGAAATAACTGTATAGAGCAGCAGTCACAAAATAGCTTCAGGCATATCTCCTATTAGAAAAACAGAAAGACTTTCTTTGCTTCACTTAAAAAAATTACTGAAGGAATCTATGTTATTTTTACCCCATCATCATTTCAGACATCAAAAGCCAACCTGGACAATGTGATGACAGACATTTTCTTCAGACATAGTCTGTCTAGTCTAAATTGACAATGTAGATCCCTGTCAAAAGCCCCCTGCCAGCACATGACCAACATTACAGCATTCATACTCCCAACTCCTGGATCCGCATATAAAAATTAACCGTCAACCATCAAAATGGGGGCTCAACGTGCACAAAGACCATTCTCCCCATAAGTGCATGCAAATATTGTTGTGTCCAAGATACCTCTTACAGGTACTGTCTTTTCTTTAACACTCCAGCACATTTTATGTTGGACAGCACAGCTACTGCTGTCCAACACGTCATTCATTTATCTTCCCTCAGATGCCCAGCATATAAAACCTGCTTTCAGATTCATCCAAATATTTTGCTTGGTTAAATGACCTGATCTGTAAAATGTTTTATGCTGCCTAACACATTCATTAGGATGCAAGAGCCTCACAAACTCTTTAAAACTCACTTTTATCTCATTATTTTAATCAAAATGAACAAAGACTTATTGTTGACTGGAAATGTCTTTGTTTAGTCAAATAAAGGTATAGTCTCCAAAGGTTAATAACAGTTTAAGAGATGCAGAGGAATTAAGCATTGTTGACACACTGGTGGAGACGTTGTAACAGTGCTTCTCAATTTTATCTTATTTACTAGCACAAACCCACAACAGGTGCAACAGACCTTAGGAAATAACTGTATAGAGCAGCAGTCACAAAATAGCTTCAGGCATATCTCCTATTAGAAAAACAGAAAGACTTTCTTTGCTTCACTTAAAAAAATTACTGAAGGAATCTATGTTATTTTTACCCCATCATCATTTCAGACATCAAAAGCCAACCTGGACAATGTGATGACAGACATTTTCTTCAGACATAGTCTGTCTAGTCTAAATTGACAATGTAGATCCCTGTCAAAAGCCCCCTGCCAGCATTACAGCATTCACACTCCCGACCCCCAAATTCTCATATAAACATCATAAGCAACCGTCAAAACGGGGGCTCACTGTGCACCAAGACCCTTCTCCCCATAAGTGCATGCAAATATTATTGTTTCCAAGATACCTCTTACAGGTACTGTCTTTTCTTTAACACTCCAGCACATTTTATGTTGGACAGCACAGCTACTGCTGTCTTCCTCTCCTCTGTGCCTCTCATATCACAAGCCCTTGAGTTTGTCACTCACGCAACAGCTGCTAGCTGATACTTTACCATTCCAGTGGCCATTTTTCCCTCTCCCTCGGAGCAAAGAACCCACACAGAGAAACAAAAGCCTTGTTGGAGAATGCAAGGACATTTCGGGGGCAGGTTATGTCCCTCAAGAATTCGTCAGCACAAAAAATGCCATCTAGACTTTGCATGGCTGACTCTTCCATTACTGGGAAAACATCCTGAGAAGTTCCACCTGGGAGCAAAGCACACTTCAGCTTTGTCAACAATGTAGCAGTCGAGATCAAAGACGCTTTGAGAAGAAACACTGCTTTTTCTCTCCTCTATCTTTAAACCAACTTGAAACTATATTAACTTTTGTGTTTTGCACTGAATATTGTTGCTTTTTCTATCAGCTGAAAAGCACCTGCAGCAAACTAGTGCGCAAGACTTCTTACTGCACTGATCCAAATGCGAGCTTTGCAGTTCTGTTTTAATTGTGTGGGTTCCTGTCATGTTCTCCTGCAATCCCACACTCACACCTGCACTGTATGCACAAGGTATGGCATCTTGAGGTGGGTTTGCACCTTGGTTGCCCTAGTCACCTAGTTGTGTTCTTGGATAAGGACCTGTGGGTCCCTGGCAAAATCAGGTGGGGTTAAAGCATAGATGTGAGAGAGATCATCTGCAAATTTTCATGTTCAACATACTTCAGGTGTCACCTCATTTAGGGTTTTCAGTAATCGTGCTAACCATATATAGCCTAAAAACACTTCTGAAGTTATACTAACTGAATGAGAGGGATATAAAAGTAAAAAAAAAAAAAAAAGTTAACATACCTTAACAATGTTACACATTCACTTTAAAGGATAATTCTTCCAAAAAAGTACAGTTCTGTTATCATTTACTCATTCTCATGTCCTTCCAAACCTGACTGACTTTCTTTCTTCTGTGTAACACAAAGAAATATTCTGAAGACTGTGCTGTTAACTCTTTTCCATGCAATTACATTGAATTGGGGAATGAACATTTTAAGTTCAAAAATGACAAAAAAGCATCATAAAAGTGGTCGATGCTACTCATGCGGCATATACAAAGTCTTCTGGAGTTTTATGATAGCTTTATATAAGAAAGAGAACAAAATATATATTATTTTTCACTTTATTCAAATATATTAAATTTTGAGGGCATCAAGGAGATCGTTCACCCAAAAATGAAAATTCTGTCATTAATTACTAAACCTCATGTCGTTCCAAACCTGTAAGACCTTCGTTCATCTTCAGAACACAAATTAAGATATTTTTTATGAAATCCGTGAGCTTTCTGACCCTGCATAGACAGCAATGCAACTGACACGTTCAAGGTCATGAAGCTACGAGAATACTTTTTGTGGTACTGTCATGAAAGCACGTCGAAGACTGACACGGAAGAGAAGAAATTGCTGAATAAAGTTGTTATTTTTGATTTCTTTGCACACAAAAAGTATTCTTTTAGCTTCATAACATTACGGTTGTACCACTGATGTCACATGGACTATTTTAATGATGTCCTTACTACCTTTCTGGGCCTTGAACGTGGTAATTGTGTTGCTGTCTATGGAGGGTCAGAAAGCTCGATTACATCAAAAATATCCAACCCAGGCTCATTGGAAATACGTGCTTCTAAATACATTTCTGCAGCACCGTTAATACGTACCTTACTGCACGTTTCGCGGCAGTTTCAAAGTGAAACGTCCAGTGAGTGGCGCTAAAACGCGGGTTCAATACGTGACCCTGGCACGTTTTTGTTACGTTGATATAGGCAAGTATTGCTGTGGTTCATAATTCAAATATGCGATGAGTGTTGCTAAAAGTTAATGCTCTATCGTGTTGGAAATATCCCCTACACCAAACCCAACCCTAAACATACCCGATAGTGTTAACAAATGCAAAAGTGATATAAAAATGCATTTGTTGATGCAGCCGTGCTATTTTAACTTCCTTATGCGGATTTGAGCTGTTTTGTTGAACCGTAGTTTCACGGGGTTCATACCGGAGCTCTTCATCACCTAAGTGCCACGCCGTATCGTGTGAGCTACCGAGCAAACCTACTAAATCAGAAAACTCATGCATATGAAGCTGGATATGTGACGCTAACCTTCAAATGCATCCGTTTTCAAATCTCGCAGCATGTTAAAATGGTTTTGAATTCATAACATAATATTCCTCAAGTAATTATGCGAAAATCAGGCGTTATTAATCGAAACTGTGGACCTGCCTCTAGTGTTCATTTCAACTGGAAACTGCAGCGATTTGTATGTATAAGTACATTTTTTGTGTTTTGCAGAAATGTAGGTAGAGGCACGTATAAGGTCTTATGGGTTTGGAACGACATAAGGGTGAGTAATTAATGACAGAATTTTCATTTTTGGGTGAACTATCCCTTTAAGTGATGTAGTGGTGTCCAATTGATGAATAAATGATTTTTTTTATTTGTTTGATTCATTTTCAATCGTTTGATTTGAAGTTGACGCAATGATTTGGTCGTAGCAATTTATTAATGAATAATGACTTCAATTTTGATCTGTTCATCACTCAAAACCTTTATATGATTTTAGAAGACTTGTAATGTAATGCACAAATTATATGGACTAAAAGTGACTCTTTGTTTTATGGAGGGGGAAAAAGATACAGATTTGGAATGACATGAGGGGGAGTAAATGAATTTTCTTTTTTGGGTGAACTACTCCTTTAATATAACTAAAGGATCTTAAAGGTACAGTGAAAGGCCCCCCATTCAGGCCTCTAGCCCTCCAGCAAGGGGCATTACAAATCAAACAGCCCTCCATCACGATTACCCTACCACACATGAATTCACAGTATAGCCCCACACTTGAGTCAGGCTGCAATAATCTGATCCTTTTTTTGGGGAAATTCTAGTGTCGGGTGTAATTTACGATCCTTATCTTTCAAGTTCCCCCTGCCCCGCTGCTGGCGTCAAACCCCGGGAGCCACCGTGTGTGTGTGTTTGCAACATGTGTCGCTTGCTATCTCGCTCGCTGAGGCACACAAAGGTAAAGGGAAGCTTAACATCCTGGGAAATTCTCAAACAGAGTGAAATTACCTTGATCCAAAGATTCCTGCCGCATACAAGCTCGATGAACCCATAACACACCACAGTAGAACAGCTGAGAGAGATAAAGGGCAGTACAGAGCTCGACATAGTAAAATAAAAGAAAGAAATACTGAAATAAATACAAAGATGACTGTAAACAGGTTGCCAAGTGTTGTAAAACCATATTCTAGACCAGATACCCCAATACAGAAGCCATGAAGAGAATTGATCAACATGGGACATCAATAGTGTTCCAGCTGCACCTCCTCGCAGGGCAGACCCATGATTCTGTTTGGGTTTATTTAAGAAGGGTGGAGGTTGTTTTGGCTGTGATGCTATTGTGTGAACTTAATACTGGGGGGAAATTTTCAGGGATTTGTGGAATTGCAGCTTTTAAATGTCAGACACAATAATGTTGCATTCTTTTAGTTGGGTGAGTCTGAATCTCCTGCGTTTCAATTCTGCACTCTGTAAACTTAGGCTTTATGATACTGGTTGTTCACACCTTGTTAACCTACAATTAACCCAAGTTCTCGTCACACTTCCGAGGTAAGCAGAAGGCTTTATGTACAGGTTCTTTGCCTCCACTCCCTAAAACCAAAGATAAATCTGGACCAATGAAGGTGTTATCAGTCTTAGAAATTAATCTGTATGTA
>NW_015666566.1:283725-307784 GCF_001515625.1 Sinocyclocheilus rhinocerous
GAATGAAATACTGAAATAAATATAAAGATGATTATAAACAGGTTTTCGAGTATTGTAAAAACCATATTCTTGACCAGATCCCAAAAACAGGAGCCATGAAGAGAATTGATTAACGTGAGACCTCAATGGTGATCCAGCCGCACCACCCTGCAGGACAGACCCATGATTCTGTTTGGGTTTATTTAAGAAGGGTGGAGGTTGTTTTGGCTGTGATGCTATTGTGTGAACTTAATACTGGGGGGAAATTTTCAGGGATTTGTGGAATTGCACCTTTTAAATGTCAGACACAATATTGTTGGATGTTGCAGTCTTTTAGTTGGGAGAGTCTGAATCTCCTGCATGGGTTTCAATTCTGCACTCTGTAAACTTAGACTTTATGATACTGGTTGTTCACACCTTGTTAACCTACAATGAACCTGAGTTCTCGTTGCACTTCCGAGGTAAACAGAAGACTTTATGACAGGTTCTTTGCCTCCACTCCCTAAAACCAAAGATAAATCTGGACCAATGAAGGTGTTATCAGTCTTAGAAATTAATCTGTATAAGGAGAGAAACTAAAATAATTAGAGAACATGTTTAGAGTAACCTCAATCTATGAAAAGAGAATGTGTATGTCAGAAGACTCAACATCAATGACTTAGATCGTAATCAGATCTCACAACGTAAACATTTTAAATCTGTTTTCTGTTATATCTTGTGTCCTGCACATGTACCTGTTAGTTATGAACACTTTTTCTAAAATGTACCCATAAAATTGAAATCTTATAATATTTGTACATATAATATGTATTACCTGCCAAGCACTGAGGCTTTTTTTAAACACTTTTATTTAAAATGCACGCCAATAACAGATGATCATGCACTGGCTTAGGAGTGGGGAAAAAACTGAAAATAATAATAATTTAAAAAAAGCATTTATGACAATTCTTGACATTCTTTGAGTAACAGTGCTAACAAGGAAATGTACTCCAAAGAAAAGTTATTGAGAACAAAAATGATATTAAATTGATTACTGGTTAAATAAAGACAGGGTATGTTTCCTTAAGTTGCCATGCAACTTGAAAAAACATATCAAAGCTCTGAGTCACTACATTTGCTGCGGCCTATTCACTTATCTGAATAATGCATTGATAAAATTAAATCTATTTAATCGGACCATGGCAGTCAAACATTCATGAGGCAACAGCCCGCATAGAAACATTTAAAAGTGACAGCACACTTGTGGTCATAAGCTAAATTTTAGAAATGTGGCGTGATGGCTTGCTCTGCACTGAGCAGAAAATGAAAATGATAAAACAAACTGAGAGCGGGGCAAACTAGGTTTTCAAGTCATTTAGAGAAAAGCAGTTTCTCTAGCTGAATGCACCTGTTTGCCAAGTGCCACTTTGTGAAAAATTATCAGCTCTATCATAACCTCAACATCTTGCTGAGCTCCTGCATGACAAAATACATGACTCTGTTTGTAAGCAAGAAATATATTCTTACATATTCTCTCATAATGGTGAGAATCTTGTGCTTAAAATGAGTACAACACACAGACATAAACACACAACTGCCTGAAAGCCACTTTATCAGATCTGAGTGGTTCTATTCTGGCTTTTAACTGTTTGTTGTGTTTGGAGGGATTCCAAGCCATTTTAGATATTTATCAAATGATACCTCCATTCAAAGGGATTCGGTTCTGAATTTCCCTTTTCCGTTTCCTGAAGACATTCCCTACGTGTTGCCGAAAGCGGAGGCAGATGTAGAGTGTGTTCTGCATGGGATGCTCACACCTGCTTAAACTTCATGAAACTGACTTCTTCATAACTTAAATATTTAACAATCATTTTCACCTCAACCATCAGGCTTTGCGATACAAAATAAATAAACATATATTTTACAAATATATATATAAAAATATTTTATATTATTAAAATAGTCCCAAATGTTCACCTGATTTCCATAAAGAAGAACATTCATAGTTTCAGAATATATTTTAGGAAATTCATAACATATTCAAAACATATGTGCATGTCCATTCATTGCTACCTGCATAAATGATGACATTATATTATAGACATAATGAACTTTTCATTTAGTTTACTATAGTAAATATGCTTAGGATATACAGAACGTATACAACCATGCATCACTGCATGATAATGCAACAAAGAAGCACTTTCGTTCACTATATGTATTTTGTAACTTTAATGCAACCTTAAGAGTTCCAATGAACTGGGGAGGGACCAATCTGGACCCCAGTGCTCGGCCATAAAAGATGGCTTGGAGAGACCAAAAGACCTTTAAAGTGACAGCTCCTTCCACGCTGCTTAGCTTGAGTGGTTCAGGAAGTTTGCTGACAGTGAATAGAAGCAGTTATGAACAGACGAGCCATGGAGAAAGGCACTGCGGTGACGGCAGTAAAGCTACCTCTGAATTCCTACACAGGGCCTGGGAGCATGGGAATGCATTATGGGCCACCAGAGCCTGAATCGGTCGCCCTTAGTCAAGCCTTCATGTGCACAATAGTAGGATTGAGTCTGGGGTCCATAAACGAGGTCAGAGGGAGGAAATAGTTAGTTCTAGAAAACAGCGCGGTTCTTTAAACTCATGTCACATGCTCCGTCAAAACCATCATCTAGGTAATGTTGTTACATGTATCCAATTAGCGAAATTGAGACAGGGATAGTTACATCGCTGACCTGACCCTGTGAGAAGCCCAGACAAACAAGCATGCAAAAATCTAATTCCTTTTGTGATGAACTTCAAAAAGAGTATTGGACCCAACTGACTTGCATTGTGTGGACAAAACATTTTAAGTATCTTCTTTTGTGTTTCGCAGAAGAAAGTCATACAGGTATGGAGCGAAGTCTTTGAATGAACTATCCATTTAAGAACTCAAACAAACCAAGGATAAACCGCATCCTAGAATGCTATCAGGAGAGCAAGGTTGGTGGTAGCAGCAAGCATGTAGACCATCTTCATTGCCAAGCCGTAATTATACCCAATAACACCTTTAACACAAGCAGGCTGTTGTTGCCGTCTCTCAGGGTGTGAGGTCAAGCATTTCCTGTGTCTATGAATGGTCGCCATCATTGGAATTGTCATGCTGTGGCTGCTGCCCTGCCCTCCTTCATTCATTGAAGAGTCATATAAAGTTTGGCATCTCTTTTCCCCTCCCTTCTTCTTGCTTTAATAGACCCATGCTTGCATTTACAGTACACGCCATTCATTGAACCTTGAGTGGTGCTTCATAACAGAAATTAAAGTGCAAGCACATGAGTGACCCTCAGCTTGACCACAAGATTCAAAATTAACCTCAACAGCGGCAATGTTGTGTGTTGGACCCCACTGACTTTCATTGTATGGACTCTTCGAAGTATCTTTGAGTTGAGGTTGAGTAAAAGACGACATCATTTTCATTTTTGGGTGAAGTATTCCTATTCACTTCAAGAACGTGAGTGACTAATTCAAACCGTGATGCCAGGCATGGTGGGCTGGGGGAGCGTGGATCAGTAGTGTACCAACAGGTTTGGCTTCCACACCCTGTAGGAAAATAAATACTCCATAATGACTGCTTATTAAAACATGAAACGTGGGTATGACCGAAAGTGTGAATTCCATAGGAAATCCATAACAAGCAAATACATGTTCTCTCATCAGCCGTGACATTTCAAACACATGGGGGAGAAATTAACTACATATTTACAGTAGGTCAGTGACCGCAATGAAAGATGGCAGAGTAAAAATGTCACTCCAAGCAAATTAACAGATTGTCATCTTCCTCGCAGGCCTGTGCGTAAACTATAACCAGGATATGATTAATTGAAAAGCATAATGTTGTTGAGGAAGAACCACAGACAGATGACAAAGAGGGACTAAAATATCACAATGGAAAACATATCTTGTGCTGAGAGGTATTTTTAAAACGTAATACGCAATTTAAAAGAATTCTACCAATGGGAAACTCTAAGACAGCAGTGTTCATCTTTCTTTTAGGAAAGAAGAAAAGGCTTGTTAGCCCCCCTTGATAGCCCCCCCCGCACGCCCACCCACTCGCTGCTCTCAGACTCTGTCCTGGGCCCTACAGTCTGCTGCGATATAGATTAGGTTTCAGCTCTGAACTTGCACTAGCGTTGCCAGAATGACAGGGGTGGAAATTTCGAAGAAAAGAAAGGACAAGAGGTAGAAAAAAAGAACAGGAAGAAAGGGGTGTTTTAAATGCTGAGTAGAGGAGTTTGGTTATTATTGGAAAAAATCTAAGAGGTCATTCATGAGCCTGAGCCAAGCTATGAGGAAACTGCTCTCGTGTCTCAAACAGTTGGGGGATCTGGCCAAGTCCTACTTCAGCTGTTGTTCCAGGCCTTGCATTTATCACAGAGGCATTTCCCCCATAAATCGAGAGACTCTCAGAGGCCAGGCGATCTGTCCCATGTCCTCTCAACATCCAAACTGCATGAAAAAGGATGCTGTTTGGGGAATTCCTCCATTTAAAACAACAACCATAAAGCAAGACAAACAATATGACAACACCTTTGCACCAAATACATCCCGAAGCAGATCTTGTGAAAACTTTAACTTTGGTGTAGCGCACCCTCAAGCTATTTCACATACTTTTCCCACCCCGCCCCCTAAAATTCCTCACCTTTAAAAAAAAAAAACTTTCAGAGCTGCAGAGCTCTGTTTTTGACATTTGAGGGGTTAATGATTATAAGAACAAAAAAAAAAACAAAGCAAAACAAAAAAATGTCTTTCCAGGTTTCTGCCATCTGTCAATTTTATGGACAGCCAAGAAGGAAATTGGGTCTTTGGGTTGTTTGGCCCGAGAATAATGAGCCACTGAAAATTATTGTTATAGATGACCCCTCAGCGCCGTCCTCATATGGACCAAATCCAGCTGCACTCTGCAAGCTTCAAACAATCAGGGATAAATCAATTGGATGTTATGAGGAGAAGGAGGGAGCCAGGCTGCGGGCAAGGTAATGATATCCGCTGTGCAATGGAATGGAGGTGCTGGGAACGCTTTCCTGAGCCGTGTGTCGGCTACGAGGGTTTAAGCTACCTCGGCTGCCTGCACACGATTATCAGGGGTGGTGCTCGGCCCCCTTTCAGCACATGAGGCTTGAGGAGTACGTATGTTTTGTGCTGTATGAGGGGGGCTGGATGTTTCTCAGACAAAACAGCAGATAACATGGTGGGAAGGAAGCAAGTCTCATGAGACACATTCCACGAGGAGTTAAACATATAGCATGCACAACAAATTCACATTTTGTATGATAAAAAGTTACATAAATAATCCTTGTCCTTGTAGTGTGTGGCATGGTTCAACTATGGCTGCTGTAAAATAATAAAAGATATGATTATGACACACATCACACAATAAAAGAGGGTTGCATTCTCTTAGGAATGATAAGGAACTCTGGAATGCTTGTGCAAGGTGTCAGTTTGTCCTGAAGCACTGATGCAAATCAGTCCCCCGAGGTGTTCCGAAACAGATCAATCTATCCTTGAGAAATTATTCGCAATAAGCTTGGCATGCACATTAATTCCAAAGCCATATGACACATCTCTTGTGAATCTTCTCATTGAATGAACATGCTGAATATACCACATTTATGCATTGGAAATTCTAGCAACCATCTAAAAGAGGTTTAGCATCATTTAGACACAATTAGCATTGTGTACTTGATACTAGTTGTACATACAAGTACTGACCGACACTATTTATAGCTGCTGTGATGTTCTGCTATATGTCATAACACTTGTGACAACAGATGTTGCTGAATGAAAGTGAAAGCTCAGGGCCAGAGTTTTAAGAGACATCTGTGAGCCCTCCTGCTACATCATGCTAACACAGAGGCCCTTTGCCCTCGGACAGGAATTGCGGGCTGCAGCCGCTGCTTTGCCGGCATTTCTCACAGCAGCCTGAGTTATGATGTGCCACCATCATCTGCCGCGTCCCAACAGCTGCCGGGACAGTTGTTGAGCAATGGCGTTAGCGCAATTAAAATGGCCGGTAAGGCTCACTTTTCTTGAGAGTGTGTGTGCAGGTTTTGGCAAACCAATTTTGGCAGTTTTGATGTTTGCGATGTGATATACTTACCCACACAATAGCATTAATGACAATAGGAATAATGTGAAGATTAGGCAATAGGAGAGCTCTGCATCTGACAAAGTCTTTTAGAGTACAGTAGAAAAGACCTTCACTCATTCCGGCCTCATTTCTCCTATCCAGCAGGAACTGGGGACAGAAGGAAAAGAGAGAAGGGGAGGTGGGTTGTGGAGGGGGCTGCTTAGCACAAAGAAGAAGCCTGGATTAAGTCATGAGCAGCAAACGACATAGGTTGGATTTTTAACGGGTGAGATCACATCCTCTTTCCTCAGTGGCTGAGAGACTCATCCTCGGTCGGACAGCCGAGTGTTCGGCATGCCAAACGGGACATCCATTATTGGGACAGCAGCATGCGTTCGCACACACACATTAGCACGTGCACGCACACATTAAAGTTAACAGTTTCAAATGTAAATTATCATGCAAACATATACAGTACCACCTCACATGCAACAAAGTCGCAATCGATGGGAAGTTGCATGCAGACGTACTATACAGCCATCAGTCAAATCTACAACACATGCGCGCCTGAGCAGTCAGCACAAAGGGACAAGCAAGCAGAGTGTGTCTGAGCATGTGTGCGGGTAAGTACCATGGGAGGGCTGCAGGGTTACATAACTGTGCTATAGCGGGGCCCCCTTGTTCTCTTCCATATGGGGGCACCAAAGGTTTTGCGAGACCCTAGTGTGGAAGGAGCTAGCATAAGTGTTCATTACAGCACTGGGAGAGACTATACATTTGATGTAAAACCAGATGGCAGATTTGTAGTCAGGTTCGAGCCTTTGAAAGCTCACATCATGCTTCCAAAACCAGTTTGGAAGTAGGTCAGTTTGGTGCTCAAATTGACAAATGGAGGTGCTCGTTAACACCACGCGATGCACCAGGCTAAAGTGCTCCCTCCCTGCTGATTTCGGTACTAACCTTGACCCTCCAACAGAGGGGTAAAGAGGATATGATGCTCGAGATGGAGCACAGATGGAGATATTCTCTGCTTACAGTCTCGACACTATAAGGAAATCTAAGACAAGGAGAGAGGGAAAGAGAGAGAAGAAGAAAAAACGATCTCGGTGTGTTGTGGGAATTTTCCTCCCTTCCTAAAATATTTCCTATATGTCTTCAGCCGGGTTGCCTGTTTTTTACCCCCCCCTCCAATTCTTTCCCTCCGCAGACTGCCTTTCACTTTGGGGGGCCCTCAGACCCCCTCAGCCAAGTGGGGAGCTTTCAGGGTACCCTGATGGATGCTAATGGGGGACTCTTTCAGATCATTTTACAGGGCCGGGCTTTGATCTGCCGACTGGCTTGCTCTCCACAGGCTGGATATCCAGAGAACATGCAAATCCCCCCTCCCCTCCACACACACACACACAAAAACACCTGTGAAAAAACTCCAAGAGCATGAGGGAAGAAAAGAAGAGCCGAGAAGAGTTCACAGACACGAAAGAAAAGAATGAGAATGCGACTCAGAAAAGACAAAGGAAAGAGCAGAGGGAGAGTATATCAAAAAGGCAGGGACTGAGAAAGAAAGAGAAAGAGCGAGAGAGAGAGAGACGCTTTAGGGGGGAGGGTGGTGGTCAGAGCCTGAGGCGGATGTGTCTGCGCTGTTGAGAATTAGGAAGGAAGAACTGGAAAAGAAAGTCCGGTAAGGGAACCTCGTCAGTAGCACGCAGCAGCCACACTTTGAATGGTGGTTAAGTGTGGGGACAGCTGGAGGCAGTTGATTGGCTAAGAGGCTATGGAACTCGTGCTTCCTGTGGCCAGCTGCTATACCCATGGCCCCAAGTGACAAGGGTTATAATTGATTACTATCTGGCAGTTCAGCAGTGTATAGAGTGCACAGAGCCGCTGAAGTACAGTACAGCTGGCTACACAGTAAAATGAAAGAGCAGTTTTTTTCCTCGCTCTCTCTCAATCTTTTTCCTTTAGGCCACTGCAGGCATGGCACAGCACGTGGTCCGACATCGTCTAGCTTCCTACATTTGTCTGCCGTCTTGCTTCAGAAACCCATTCTGCATCCATCTTGAGATGAAAATGGACTGCATGTGAAAAGTACCTGACTTCAAAGCTATACATTTAGGTGCACGGATTGCTTGCAGACGTTGCACGGCAAACCAGAGCCATTCGCCCGCATTGCTGGAGACCTTCCTGTGAGCTCAACCCTGTGAGCTCCATATTGTGAGGAAAGACATAAAGGGCTCTTGTGCGCTGGCGCCCGGTTCAAATCCTAATTTGCTTTATTAGTTTCATTGCTTTATTAGATTCCGTGCAAAGGGGAAGAGGGAGAAGAAATTATGTAAGTTTCTGAAATAAGAAGGATATTTTTGTAGCGTTTTGGAAGCAGAAAGCTGAGCCTGATCAAAGCCTCCTGGAAGACTGGCGTCGGATTGAGCTGCCATGCTTTGAGAAGGGAAGATAAGTCCTTTCTGTGGCTCTCAACCTTTCCTCCTCCTCCTCCACTCCTCCCCTTTTAGGTTTCTGTCTATTATGTCATGTTTTAGGGTTCTTTAAAGGAAGGAAGGATGAAGGCTTCTCTCTTCAGCACCTCTTTGTACTAATGGAAAGCCCTCCTCAGGACACATCCGCCCCTATGGCCTCGCGGCATCCAGGGGGCAGGAAACCGCTCCGGCCAGATGAAAAAGAGGAAGTGTGAGAGGAGAATCCTTGCTGGACCCGATCCACTCAGATGGAGCCTTCTCACTGTAGCGGAGCCTGAATGGAGATGGGGGACGAACTCTGGAGCCTGTCCATTAAATGCAGCACCCGTTGTGTTACAGACTTGTTTTTTGTGCACTGAGCTTAGGTGATTTCTTCGGTTCTAGCATCATTACCAGAAACAGAATGAGCAATTTAACAATGCTTGTAGCTAAAAGGTGCATGCGGTGTCACTTTCTGTGTTTCTGTATGACTACGGGTAACATGATGGAGACTGTTCACCTCAGTGGAAACAATTCTGAGTCATCTCTTTAAAACAGCGCAATGAGTTCAGAGTTTCACACCCTTAAATCATGCTTCTCAATGGCCTACACTTAAAAAAAAAAACGGAAAACCTGTTGCAGTGGCAATTAACAGTGTCAAGGATTTCAAATGAATTGTGGATATTTAAGCCGTGATTTAAGCTACACGTTTGCATCGCAGTGCGTGGGGAGACAAAGTTCAAAGTTCGTCTTTCTGGGAACTAATAATTATATTTTAGATTTTGGCAACAGTACAAAAACAACAACATTGAAAAATTCTCATGGTAAAATGTAAATTAAATAATTTGCAATATAAATCTGTAAACAAATAGTTTATATATATAAACAAATACTATATATAACACATTTGTGCATAAATAAATAAATTAGTAATAAGCAGCAATCTTAGCACTTATTCGCCATTGTCTGCCTTTTAGCCAATCAGGTAAGACTACAGGCCCTAATCAATATTAAGTACAGAACACCAAATAATTAATAGTCTGTAGCCAAACCAATTCAAGTGGCATAATTATTATTCTTAAAGCAAGAGTGAATATAGAAAGAAAGGGAAAAGTCATCCTCGGCATCATTTGATTTGTTTAGTTCTCTTTTTTCCCTTCCTAAATCCCTTGCTCCATTTCCAAACAGTCTTGACTTAGTACAGTGTGAACGGGCTGGAAAAAGGCCTTTCCTGGAAGAAAGCAGGGAGACGTAGAGAAGAGAGCCTCATGATGACTACAGCATAAGCAGAAGCATCAAGACAGCCTCCACCTCATCTTTGGACCCAGACTCCCAGATGTGTCATCCTCTGGCTCCAACTGCAGCTGAAGGTAATTTTGCTGGAGAGGAATCAGGGAGGGAACACCCCGCTAAAGTTGAGCCCCACAGAGATAGCAGACAGAGCAAAACTCCCTCCTTTCCTCAAAGACACTGTTGTCAGAGACAGGGACACTTCGTACCAGCAGAGGGAGAGGCTCATGGATGGAATGGGAGCGATGAATGATGTGATGACAACTGTGATCTCTCTTCAGACACCAACTCCTGTTCCCACACTACTATGGAAAGCAAGACCATTACTAACTTCCCCAAACGGTTTTGCAACATCAAGGTCTTGAGGTGCTGCTGCTTTCAAATGTGACATAAAAATGACGAAAGCAATAAGGACTTCTTTACATGCAGTTTTGCAGCATGCTTTACTGCACTGCTCTACCGTAGAGTTAGTGCATTATTGTTTTGGTTTGTCTACGATTTTTCTTGTAGCTGGTGAGTTATGGGCCTCCTCTTGTGTCTGCTCTTAAGAGGCACCTAAAAATACCCAGTTAGGTAATGAGAAAGCCTCTGCACTATTTACATTTTGGCGAGTTGGGCTTTCAGAACAGACTCTGCTGAGAGAGGTGAATCTGTGAGATGACTAAGAGGGAAAATTGTTAAATGCTCTACACAGAACTCTACATAGATGGCTGGGGCTGAGATAAAAGGCACAGACATTAAGAAATGGAGAAGAGGCCAAGGCAGAGCAGTCATACGGTGAAACACAGTCAAAAGGAAAGGAAAGAGAGAGCGAGAGAGGGAGGTGCGCAACACAGGAAGACAGAGACAAACACGAGAGACAGCGGTCAAAAGAGGCAGAGAAAGACCATGGCCCTGTCTGAACACTGAAAACATCCTCTTTCCTCGTCTGCTCTCCTTCATGAGTGCTGATACATGTGAGGGCTGGAAAACAGAAAGCAAGATGGTGGCTGCTCAGCCTATACCAGTGCTTCCCAACCTTTACTGTCTTAGTCACCCCCACAGCCTTATTACAAATGCTCAGATTTCCTTTAATCAACACCGAAAATGAAACTGTGTTCCTATGAACTCATATTAGTTCATTTAGCATTGTTATTATAATTTTTTTTTGTTGTTTAATTTGATGGTTTGAGAGATACAGAATCTGAAATGAAAACAGCAAGAATGCGTTGTGAAGTGTGAGGCGAGTAAAGGTCACTGTTGCATAATTCTAACTCTGTACAGTGTTTATATATATATATGCACATATTTTCCACTACAACTGTCATTCTGTCATTGCCAAAACCTGAAACTTACTCGTATAATTTTCTTTCCTTAAAAATATTAACTTAATGTAAGTATGCATTGCAAAAAAATAAATACGTAAATAATATTAGTAGTAATAATAATATATTTTTATTTAATTGCAATTATATAAAAATATATAAATAAATATAAATTAATTAATAGTTCAGCCATGAAATTCTACTTGCATTCTAATTGTTTCATTTAATTCGGTGTTCCCAGCCAATAGGATGCACATACTCATTACCGTTTACCTAGGACATATTCAATGAATGCTATGTCTGTGCGCTATGCGGGTCCTCATTTTAGCCCACCTCCTCCCAAGCACCACCTGTCTAGATCTGCTACGGGGGCTCTTCCTCTCTCAGCAGCATGTTTCCTTTTCATTTTATGATTTGAGCATTTAACAGAAGCAAGTCTACTTGCTCTGCAGCAGCAGCAGCAGCAGCATAGCAAGTCTAGTCTGCCAAGACCAAACCTATGCACATTCTATTTACAGTAATAAAGATATTATAATCTATTCCCAGAGTTGTCATGACAGAAATTATATAAATAATGTATACAATTTATTTGTAAATATATTTTACATATAATTGAAATGATATATCAGTATATATAAACAACTTTAGTTCATTAAATAAATAAGATATAATATATACATTTAATTGTCTCAATTTCATTTTTATACCAAAAAAATGCTGGTTGGGAAACACTGTTCCTTTTTTTATCTGTTTGAGAATCAGCAGAAAAGAAAGTGATAAAACATGGTAAAGTGGTAATGTCAAGTATTTATCAAGTGAAAAATAATAAGGCAGAAACAAGAAGCAAAGCAATAATGAGGGCAAGAAAGACTGAGATTAAATCATAGGAAGATGCCAAGTGTACTGTCTGTAGTAGACTAATTCAACTACAGTATCAAACTCTTATCAGACGGTAGATCACATAAGCTTTGCTAGTTGCATGTTGTTGCACATAAATATTTGCTCTTTGCTTTGTTGCATCAAAACCAGTTTCTGTTGCTTACAATGTCATAAACAACCACCTGTAATGAAAACTTCCAGTCGCTGTGAACTGCTGTCAGTGCAAGCTCTACATAAGAGCATTGACAGGGAAGGCCATACACCAAGAAAAGAGAGAGTGAGGCCAGATGAAAGTGGGCAGGGAGTGATAAACTGAGACAGAGCCAGCGGAAAAGGGAGCTGTTAGGGCTTTCAGGTTGCTGTCCCTCCAGACCATGACGTTATCTAGAGATGAGCCTGTGATGGTTTCTCATTCCAGCCTAATGGCCAGAGGCTTCCAGATAATGAACAGGATGGACAGACTTCCAAACCTCCCTGGGTGTGCAAATTTATGAATGATTGGAATCACAGCTGAGGTACATGGAAGGAAGTACCATGTTTGTCCTTGTCTACTTGTCCTCCTCTCCCTTGTTACAGCGTCATTCAGTTCAGATTCAGATGAGTTCCTAATGTTTTGAATACACTGACACAACACACGTTCCAACTGTGGGAATGCCAACAGCAAGCAATATACTACTGAGGTCAAACAAAGGCAAATATCAAACTCTCTGTAGTCTAAACACAAAACCAAAAGAAAGAGAACAAAGACCAACTACGCTAAATTAAAATCTACTGCCTATCAGGGCCTGCAAACTATCTTAACTGATTTTCTTCAAAGCTGGAAACAATTTGCAAGGTCTTGGGTGAGTAAAGTAATAGTGTAATACAGGCCTGATTAAGCTATTAAAGAGCTAGAGAGCGGAGTTACGTTATGTTTGAATGGAAGGGGTTCGAACACAACAAACCATAGATAAGCGGCTATTCACAAAGCGTGTACTTGTACACATACTTTGGCAGATGAGCGTTAACGTGACACACTGCAATGCTACCAGAGTGTCAGATGATTCACATTCCCCTCAGTCAAAATCATGTCAATCACTCCTGCTCCCTCCCACCCTAAAAATAAGAAAAGAGGAGAAATGTTTGGGTCTTATCTGCAGGAAATAGCGTTTGATGAAATTACACTCCTGGGCCAGAGATTGAAAGTGATGGCCGGGCCCCTGCACTCATTACTGAGTCCCCCGACGCGCGGCCTGCCCTTGATCCTCGGCCGGACCCGACAAGGAACGCGGAAGGTAGACTGTGGAGGGCCGACGGAGCTGGGTGGCCCTCGCTCTGGGACGTGTTCAACCATCAGTGTGGTATGTTGGTATGTACGCTGGTGCTCCTGTGCCCGTTCAGGGACCATGGGTTTGTCCTCAATGCCGGACAATCGCCACCCTGCCCGGGGGAACTCATCTTAGGGAGATGTTAGCTAGAGAAGAAATAAAAACAATCCTTTCTGGCCATATTTCAACGGTCTAGTTGAACAATTAAATGAACAATGAAATTAATTTCTGTTCCCCATGTTTGACTTTATGTGAAAAGATAAGGATTTGTGCTCTGCAATCCCACTGCGAGTTCATTTCTGATCCAACTACGTACGAGTTAAAACGTCAACGTTAAGGATGGTTAGACTTTTGAAAGCAATCATTTAATTTAATTTAACATTTACTGGTCTAAACTGCAATATCTTTGTTATTTATTTTATTTTTGTTTTACAGCTATTAGAGAACATGACAAACAATTTTTAACCGAAATAAACCATCACACAAACTCATTATAATAAATGTCTGATTTAGCTTTCTTGTTTTGTAGTGTTTTATAGTGTTAAAATGACATTTTTCATAATTTCTCAATGTTAAAATGAGCAGAAGGTGAAACAATTCCTATCCTATACAACTATTTCCTAACATTTTTTAATTTTTAATTTAAATTTTTTTTTATTTGACTTTTTTTTGGTTTACAATAAATGCTAAATTAATAGTAAAATCGTTACCAAAAACTCTTCAATTTGTATTAAAATGTATATTTAATAAAATAAAATTATAGATACAATAAACTTAAAATGAAAGATTAAGTAAAATTCCTCTCGATATAACATAGAACGTATCAATACTTCGAGATCGATCTTCTCATTCCTAATTGCTATTTTTTTTCCAGAACAAGCTGAAGTGTTTCACACAACTGAAGAGTGTCAGACTCGACATGTGATCCTTAATTGATATTTTCATGAATAGAGTCATGCATGCATACGCTGGGGCTTTCCCCATTGGTAACCATAGAGACCCAATGTCATCAGCCCAGCACATCCCATAGGGCAGAGCTGCCGATCTATTTCCGATACTCGAGCGCTTCTCATACTCATGTATGGGACCCGATTTGTGATGGCACACAAAGCCCAGGAACACTTCACCTGAGAAAAATTACCCCACTCCCTCGCTCAGGGCACTGCACCCCGGGACAGACTTGTGGTTAATGCCTGACAATTCCTGAGCAATAGAAACCTGGACTGACACTTCAAAAGCTCAAATATCAGGTTGCTGTCTTCAAAACATTCAAATGTCACACACCTTCGCTACTCTCCCATTGTGTGGAAGATACAAGATACTACATGCTCGTGGTTGGGAGATGTGCTTTCCACGCGATCTCTTGTTTGATTCATTGACCAGAAGTTCTCACATGTTCTTCAAGTTCATCGAGAGGACTATTAATACGATAGACACCCTGGGGACCTGCGCTGTATTCTTAATCCACAGAAACTCGAAAAAGGAAGTCATCGATTCTTCCCACCACTTGGTCTGAGAATGAGCGGACCCACGCTAGACAATTTATGTGGTTGGGAGAGAGGACAACAAGCAGGGCCATTGGCAGTCTGGACTTGCAGAGGAGTCACCACAGTAGCCATTTCTTCTCAGAGAAAGAGCCTCCTCTCTGGGGAAGCTGACTTTGACTTTGCTTCCTAACCTAACCTATACAATGCTGCAGTAGAGGTGGAAGTTGCAGGTGAAAAGTACCATGGCATTGCAAACATCAAGGTTATTTCCCTAATTTGTGGTGAGGAAGTAACTCTATATAACTCTATAGAGCTCTTCTAAAATTTCTTACCAAAAAGTGACGTGACATGTGGCCAAGTATGGTGACCCATACTTGGAATTAGTGCTCTGCATTTAACCCATCCAAAGTGCACACACACGACACACAGCAGTGAACACACGCACACCGTGAACACACACCCGGAGCAGTGGGCAGCCATTTATGCTGCGGCGCCCGGGGAGCAGTTGGGGGTTCGGTGCCTTGCTCAAGAGCACCTCATTCGTGGTATTGAAGGTGAAAGAGTGAGAGGCAGAGCGGACAGGGGGAGAAGGGGGTCGTAAATGGGCGAGGAGAGAGGTGTTGTTTGCTCTCTTTGAAGATTTCTTCTCCAGATAAGTTTTATTGTTTTATTGCATGGCGTCTGTTTTGTGTGAGTTCCTGAGTATTGGTTTCATGAAGAGTTAATTTCATAAGGAAATAACTTCACTCCTTTCACATTTTACAAACATGTTAAAGACACTATGATTATCAGTTAAAACGAGGCAGAGTCTGTAAATTAATTGTTATTTGGCAGTGGCTTTTTATTCAGAGCATCTCCCAGTGAGCTAATTGCAGAGACAGTCCCGCTGGAGCAGACCTGGGGTGAGGCGTCTTTCTCACAGGGACAACAGAGACATAACAGAAGCAAAGCTACAGCTGAGGGTTGCCCCAGTCTGGGATCCTGCTCACGACATATGTGATAGCAGCACAGATTCTTACCCATTACACAGCCTGTGTGGGTCTGTATCTGCATATGCTCTGAGGAAAGGGTAAACTGAGAACAAAAATCAATATTTCCCTCTTATTAATGCATGACTAATCCTTCATTCAAATATATTTGGCATTCTCAACTCCACATGCTCTCTCATTCAGTTTAGAGGAAATACTCACCCCAATTATTTCTGTCTATGAATACTTATTGAATATGGGGATAACTGAACAAAAATGTGCGCTAAAATAGGATGGATAGATAGATAGATAGATAGATAGATAAAGTGAAAAGTGATGTGACATGTGGCCAAGTATGGTGACCCATACTTGGAATTAGTGCTCTGCATTTAACCCATCCAAAGTGCACACACACGACACACAGCAGTGAACACACACACACCGTGAACACACACCCGGAGCAGTGGGCAGCCATTTATGCTGCGGCGCCCGGGGAGCAGTTGGGGGTTCGGTGCCTTGCTCAAGGGCACCTCAGTCATGGTATTGAAGGTAGGAGAGAGCGCTGTACATTCACTCCCCCCACCTACAGTCCCTGCCGGACCGGAGACTCGAACCTGCAACTTTTGGGTTACGAGTCCGAATCTCTAACCATTAGGCCACGACTTCCCCCAACCAAAAAGGTCTGAATATAATAAATAAAATAAATATTTCAAGTCAGTATTCTATTCAAATGTATTTATAGCCCTGGAAATAACATGAAATTGCTAAAACTCACATGATAGGATTTTGCCTGCTAAGCCAGAGTAAATACATTGATTCTTTGTTTTCCATGATTGTGCTTCCTGTGTAAATAAATCATGAATTTCACATTTTAATGGTATATATGCTGCTTCAGTGCTCCATTTCTGCTTGGGGAAAAACATTCATATAAAAAATTAAAGATAAATTATGAATAAACCATGGATTTTAATTGGGACCACTAATTGGTGACCTCAGCTTTATTGCATAATAAACTTTAGTTTTATATAGGTAAATTTAAAACTAATTAAGACCAAGTAATGAAAATTTGAGGATTAAATTGAAGGGAACCCAATAAGTCAAAATGTTATCCTAATGTAAATGTTTATAGGGAACACACAATGAGTTGTATTAGCAACATTTCCAACCAATATCTATTACTTTTTAATTAATTGTACAGAAAGAAAAAGAAAAAATAGCTAGACCATGCAGTAGAATATTTAAATAACTTTTACTGTACCTTCTGTCATACTGCAAAGAAATCACACTGTTTTTCCTCAGTATTTTGTCATCTTCTAGATACATTTCAAGATACATTTACTTGAGAAGCAAAGTGACAAGATAAGAAGTCTTGTTTTCTGTCAAACTGATCAAAATGAAGAGAATTGATTATTAAAGGGGCCATCGGATGCCCATTTTCCACAAGTTGATATGATTGTTTAGGGTCTTAATGAAAAGTCTATAACATACTTTGGTTAAAATTTCTCAATGGTAGTGTAAAATAACACCCATTTTACCCTGTTAAAAACAGCTATTTTCACAGCAAGTCGTTTCAGTGCATTTCCCTTTAAATGCTAATGAGCTCTGCTCACCCCGCCCTTCTCTTCCGTGGGGTGATGCGCAGTTCTCTGAGAGACTGTAAACTTTAGCCGCTTTCATCGTGAAACTTGCTAACTAGCACATTATTAGGAAAGGCGATTTGCAGAATTCATTAAAAAAACTTAAACTCAATTCTTCTGGAGGTGAAGCTGGATCACGAATGATTCGCGCGAACATAGACGCATTTTGGCAGATCGGGGGACACATTCCCTTCAAACGTACTCCACTGCGTCTTTAGTGGATCAGATGTCAGGAGTAAATGACGACTGCTATGTTCATTATTACATCCAACAACAAAACACCTCAATCGCTTAGGAGTCATTCTTGTCTACATCTGCTCCGGCGTCGAAACAATGGCGGACTGATGACAGCTCACTCAGGGCGGGTCTAAGGTAAGACGGCCATGTCAATCAACAATCATGGGAGGGGCCTGGGTCTGTGTGATGTTCAAAAGGAAATGTTATTTATCTGGATTTTAAAAAAGCACTGGGTGGATTTCTATCATTATAGGGTGGTTGTGTACACACACTGCCAACACACATTTCAGTTCAAACAACATGTAAACGTGAATTTTGCATCCGATGACCCCTTTAAGATACGAACAATGGGCTCAGAATTATCAACTTAATTCAATGGGAAAACAAGTTTTCATAGCTTATTAATAGATATTTGTTCTTGTTTTAAGCATAAAGTCATTTCATTTGGCTAAATTTTTCAAGAATCCATTCCTGTAAATATATCCTAATTTATGTATGTTTAGATATTAGTATTAGAAAACAAAAACACTGAGCATGATATTTATTTTTTGCAATGCAAGCAGCATTTAATGCAATAACTTTATGAATTCATGATTTTCTGCTCTGATTTATGAACTTTTTAAGATCTTAATTTGTTGAAGAGCGAATTAAGGCTTTTTAAGACCTGCAGAAACCCTGCTTTCATTGCATAAACAAAAACGGTTGAAACATTCTTCATTTTTCTTTGATCTACCCCTTTATTTCTCTCAAAAAGTAATCCGATTATGTGTTCTACATTACATGTACCACATTTGCCACCAACCACAGAACAGTTTGTGCCTTTAACAAACTACATTTAAATGAGCAGATACACTGGTTTTATCCTGAAAACCAAAAATGCTGATACAGAAATGACATTCTGGTCAGTATGGCTCCTGATCAGAATGTCATTTCTGTATCAGCATTTTTGTGAGTTTAGTTTGAACACGGATGAAAACGAGTCTTAATCGGCTCTGATATAACACATTACAATACTGCACAGCCAGAGTCTTCCTCTGCTAGTCTGCACTGAAAAACCTGTGTGGCTCTGCACTGATCAGTGTAAACCACTGCATCTAAACAGGGTTACCACACAGGAACTGTGTACACGTGCGCGCGTATACGTCCACACACTCCAGAAGAAAATGGAACAGAGCTGATGGCCAGTGGTGAGGACCGAGGCATGTTCCCAACTGCTGGATGAAAAGAGAAAGTTCATGTGTCGACACATACACAAACAGACACACGCACACAGCTGCTGTGGAGGATGCTGGTGGTATGCTGAAGCAGAACTTCACATGTGTGTGTGCCTGTGTGTGTGAGAGAGCAGCAGCAGCAGTTGCTCCGGCGATGTGGATGTGCCGTGCAGAAGTTCTCCCTCAGTTAGCCGGCTGTGGTGATCTGGTGCAGACGGTGCAACACGCAGGCAGATGTTTCCTTCATTGGGTCATTGTGCACCGCCAAACAGGGCGCTGTAAAACAATGTGTGCATGAGCTTGTATGTGTTTTCTATATGTTTGTCTTGCATCAAGTTATCAAATCAGCAGTACACGGCCAACCAGACACCCTCATGGGTTTGCACAAGTCAATATTGTCCTGTCAAAACTCCACATGCCACTCAAACAATAAAAACAGCAGTGAAAATGTTTGATAACAAAGGGTTTTGATTTGATCAATATGTTTCCATCACCCTGTTTTTATGCACATTTTGAAGCATCACATCAGAAACGAGTAACAGAAACACCAAATTTAAAAAAAATAAATGTGCTCGCTTGAGGTGATTTTTGACTTGTATGACAAAGGGTTAATGCAAATAATAGTGCATTTGCCGAATAAATTCATCCATGTGCATCAAAAAAGTAATGTGACTTTGCGCTATAGGACGACATAACCTGACTAGCAGACCGATCTTGTTGCACTGCATCTGAAATGTTGTTATGGTCATTCTTAAATACCTGAGCAAAGTCTGTCATCGAAGTATTTCTGTAGGCCTATAATTACCTCCTAGAACAACACATGCCACCCGACCAATAAAATTACTAATGTAAATGTTTGATAACAAAGGGTTTTTGATTTGATCAATACCTATGTTTCCATAACCCTGTTTTTATGCGCATTTTGAAGTATCGCATCAGAATCGTTTGAAACGCCAAATTTCGGAAACAAACGTTTTTACGCTTGCTTGAGGTGGTTTTTGACTTGTGCGAAAAAGGGTTAATGCAAATGCTAGGAGATGGAAACGCATTTGCCGAATAAAGTCCTCCATGCACATCAAAAAAGTCATGTGACTTTGCGCCATGGGACGGCATAACCTGACTAGCAGACCGATCTTGTTGCACAGCTTCTGAAATGTTGTTATGGTCATTCTAAAATGCCTGAGCAAGGTCTTTCTGTATAATTGCACAGAATAACACGACTGCTTTCCTAAACAGCAGCATTCACCTCCGAAAGCAGTTGTGTTTCGTCTGCTCGCTCTGAGGTGCAAGTCATTACATATGTATTATTATTATATTCAGTGGCTTCTCTTACTTTTCTTTGTGATATTTAGTGCCAGTTTATCAGGAAGTGACGATTTCGTTCTCTTTGACTCGTTGGATGGAAACGATGCATATTCGCAAATGTTTTATGTGATATTACAATTTTGTGCACAAGTTAAATTCGCAACTTTGGATGGAAAAATTAGCATCATGGCAGTATTTAAATGACTCTCATTCAGAAAATGATGGACAAGACAGTTTTCACATGTTGTTTTTGTAAAATGTTGATGCATGTTTAAATTTATATATACATTTTTTGATTTTGCACTTTCTTTGGAACTAGATCAGATTTTCGCCAACTAAAATTAGATGCCATTTTAGAGTAAAATCGAATAATTAATGAATATGATATAATGGAATACTGACATACATTTTTTACTCTTCAAAAGAAAAATTCTATGAATAAGACAAAAACTATAAAAAATGAACACAGTACCAATCCAAAAATACACTTATGTTAAACACAAGACTGTCATAATAAAATGGCTACTATGTTTTAACCAATCCTAAAAACCAAAAGAAGTTGGAATACATTTGTGCCAAACTCTTAAAAAAAAGATCAGTTTGCTTTGCACACTAATGAGTGTTGCTAATTACTGCAGGTGCACATCCTTGAACTCAGATATGATTCAACATGGTGGCAAAAACTCTTTTAAACAGGATGGTGCAATAATATCAGACTTTATTACCTGGGTTAATCTTGTGGAACACTTGGAAAATTTCAACCAAGAAAAAATGCAGCTGGATCTCAAAATATCCCATATACCGTTTTAAACCCTGTAGGGAAATCATGCCAACCCTATGAAGAACCTGGCGTTTTCTCTAGCGTATTAAATGGAAGAGGAAGTGATACAGGCTGGTCTCCAAATCTGACATTTAAAGCAATACCAGCAATGGCACAAAATGTAATGAGACAGATGGGTCCAATAAGCGGGAGATTGGGTGGCATGTCTGAACCGCAGGGAGAACTGACCGCAAGGAACGACGCGCTAAAGCGTTCCAGGAGAACGTGTAGCCGGGGTGGAGAGGGGTTTTAGAAACTGTGGCTCCAGCACAGAGCTCAACTGGAGCACAGCTGCAGCCGACAGCTGCACAGACCCGATCCCAGGAACTGAAAAGAGTGCAAGTGCAAATGTTCAAGTCAAAAGTGTCAAGTCATACTCACCAGAGGTTTCTCTTTTAAATGACACACATGCACACACATTCGCACATGCACACACACTCCGTTCTACTAGCTTTATAAATATTAAGAGACATTTATACTCCAAATTCACCAAAAGACAACTATAACGTGTTTATTCCCTACATGCATCAATATAAATAGCTGTTTTGCTTTACTTTAAAACTGTAGCTTGTCACACTATAACCACTGCTTGTTGGAAAAAATAGCTTGTTACTGTAAAATGAGCTACTGTCATGCATGTAAGCTACTTTTAGTTAGCGACTTCTCAACACTGTCTTTAAGCAAAGACACACAACTTCAGAGTTCTAATGTGAACTCCTGGATTGGCAGATTAAAGCGGCACCATCTTTAGTACAATCCAAACAAGTGACTCCAGTCCAAGCAAGAGTTTATATGTTCTCATTGGCATCCAGACAGAGGAACTGGCAAAGCGCTTTAAGCCATATGTTCCACTGTTCATAATTACCTCTGTCTATACTGAATTTATTTCATAAGGTTACAGACAACCTCCACTTCAGGATTTACAGAGAATTATTGCATATGAAAAGAGGCAAGAGTAAATGAAAGGAGGTTTAGTAATGAATGGGATTTATAAATAGCATGGAAATCCCTCATGAGAACATTTACAGGAATTCAACTGTAATTCAGGTTTCAGTGGTTCAGCATGTTTAAGTATCAGATCATTTGTGATACCGAGAATCTTCACTGCTGTTGCTATTGGTACGATGGTTGGCCAATGTCTAGGTCAGAGTCTAAAGGTCAGAGTTAAAAATGAAAATAAAAAAGGAAATAGTTTCCTTATAAAGTCAGATGTCAGATAAATAATAAAAACTGTATATACAGTCGTGGTCAGAATTATTGGCACCCTTGGTAAATATGATCAAAGAAGGCTGTGAAAAATCTGCATTGTTAATCATTTTGATCTTTTATTTAAAAAATTCACATAAATCTAACCTTTCATTGGAGAATAAGAATTTAAAATGGGGGGAAATATCATTATGACATAAATATTTTTCTCTAATACACATTGGACACAATTAACGGCACCCTTTTATTCAATGCTTTTTGAAACCTCCATTTGGCATAATAACAGCTCTGAGTTTTCTCCTATAATGCCTGATGAGGTTAGAGAGCACCTGACAAGAGATCAGAGACCTTTAATATTTTGGCTTTTGTCACTATTTATTTATTTTTTTAGAAAAAAAAAGAAAAAAAAAACGAGCCAGGGAAGTTTCTGAAATTTGGTTAATTTGACACATAATTGACCCAAATGCTCTTTTTGTACTGTGGAGGGTGCGTTGAGTTCTGCAAGTTGGAGGAGTATGTTTTCATGGTACAATGACCTCTTAAAATAAATCCAATTTATCTATTTTTTCCATGATGTGATCCCTTCAAAGAAGCTTATACTTCTTCAGCGGTTGCTTTCTTAACTTATAGAATCTTACTAAGAGCTGTAAATAAACAGAAAACCACTGAGTCTCACACATCTTATGGGTGACAAACTTGTGGGGCTGTTCTTTGCTTATCCTCTGTCTTTGTTTCTCTTTTCTTTTCTCTTCTGTCTCTTTTGTGTGTGAAATTCTCTGACATCAGGGAAAATAAGATGTTTACTGAGAATGAAATAAGGAACATCATGTTTCAAGTTCTCTCTGGTTTGGCATTTGTGCACAAGCATGGTAAGATTTCTTACACTTTCATTTGTTCTTCTCTGATGTGTTAAAGAGCTTCATAACACCCTTATGCATTTTAATTAGTTCCCAATTACATTTATAATAGTGATATGTGACATGTTTGTTAAAGTTACTTTAGGAAATTAACCTTATTATCCACCAGAAAAGGTGGCTTATGAAAGCCCATTTAAAAAAAAAAAAAAAAAGTTAAATAATTACAAATAATAATAATATATATATATATATATATATATACAGTCGTGGTCAGAATTATTGGCACCCTTGGTAAATATGATCAAAGAAGGCTGTGAAAAATCTGCATTGTTAATCATTTTGATCTTTTATTTTAAAAATTCACATAAATCTAACCTTTCATTGGAGAATAAGAATTTAAAATGGGGGGAAATATCATTATGACATAAATGTTTTTCTCAAATACAGGTTGGACACAATTATTGGTACCCCGAGAAATTCTTACGAGTAAAATATCTGTGAAGTATATTCCCATTCATATTTACAATTTTGAGCATACCAGGGTGATTATGAACATGAAATTATCCAGCCATGGCTTCCTGTTTCACAGGAATATAAATAGGAGGGAAAACAAAGGACATCATCCATCACAATTTGAAAAACCAAAGAATATATTTCTGATGTGCAGCATCACTTTAAAGGAGTGACTTTAAAGGAGACATATTATGCCCCTTTTTACAATATGTAATATAAGTCTCTGGTGTACCCAGAATGTGTCTGTGAAATTTCAGCTCAAAATACTCCACAGATCTATTTTGAGTGGAAGCATAAACACTCTGTTTTTCGGGTCTGTCTCTTTAAATGCAAATGAGCTGCCGCTCCCCGCCCCCTTTTCCAGAACAGAGCTGCGCCATTACAGCTCGTACCTGCTAAAAAACATCTGTTTTGGTTCTGATTATCATGTTTATCGAGCTGAAATCATGCGTTTTACACCATATTAGTTTAAACGTCTGATATATGGTTTTCTGAGAGCACACATCCGAAGCACACGGACAGAAAGCGGC
>NW_015666566.1:309585-314242 GCF_001515625.1 Sinocyclocheilus rhinocerous
ACCACATGTTGTTTGGGAGGGTTTCAAGAAAAAAAATCAAGAAAAGAAAATGCTCTCATCCAAAAACAATCCCCAGCATATTCAGTTATCAGACACGACTGGAACTTCAAATGGGACTGGCTTCTATGGTCAGATTTAACTAAAAAAATTTGCTTTTTAGCAACAAACACTCAAGATGGCTTTGGTGCACACAGGGATAAAAAGTACCCCATGTGTACAATGTACAATGAAATATACTGCTGTATTTTTAATGTTGTGGGCCTATATTTCTGCTGGAGGTCCTGGACATCTTGTTTAGATACATGGCATCTTAATTAACTTTAAAGATAAAAAAAATAAATTCAGAAAGTAATAAAAATTAAGAATTTTAAAAACAAAATAATAAAACATACACAAGTTAAAAAAATACTAAAATAAAATAAAAATGAAAAGAATATTGTCTTTTGTCTTTAAATATAAAAAATAAGTGAGTACATCCAGTACACCTTGACTCAGAAAAATAGCAAACAATTGTAAATAAATACATTCAAAATTATAAATAAATTCTGATTTTAAATATTAAAAAAATGAGTCAATACATTCTGTATGCCTGAACTGTACTGAACCTGAGCCAAGTCAAACATATCTAGCATTTTCTGAATGTGCAAGACATCTACTGTTGAAGGAGATATTAAAAGGCTGCAACATCTGAATCTAAACTACCACAACAAACAAAATATATGCAGATCTGAGGTTCACAGCTTGTGCAAATGAACAACTAAAAGAGCCATTGTCAGCAACACCCGCTCCTGGTAAGACGTGTCCCTATACACACACACACGCATTATCACTTTACTGAAATAATGAGCCCTTAAAACAACACCCACCTCCATGCTGTTACATGAAACTATGTGTATTTAGATACTTGTGGGAAATGTAGAAAAACTCTAAATGAAGCCAGCGTGATAGGATACAGTGAAATTATTTGATGCCAGGCACAGACAGAAGGAAACAACAAGAACGTAAACACAACAAACAAACAAAACTGAAATGAAGTGCAGCACAAGTGTCAAATCATGAAAAACAACTCCATCTTCACTGATTATAATGAATCATTCCACTTCATAACTGACATTAGAGGTAAAGTCTTTGTAACCACAGAAACACATTTACTTTAAGGTCAACATCTTATAGGTATTAGCGGGTATGTTGGTATTTCATGCCACAAAACTTCCATCACGTTACCAGCAGGTATTTCCTGGTTCATAGCAGACAACTTCCTATATGTCCTTAAATGAAACTGAAACATTCAACCCTTGATGGATGCCAGAAAATAGCCAAATTCTTAGACAAACTGCTGTCTTATGTCACTGCAGGACATTTTTTTAATAAAGAGTGGCTTGAAAAATTAGATACAGAAGCTATAGAAGCTGCAGCATCAGCAAAACCTTTAACCAACACTTACTTGAATGTACGCTCAAGCTTTGGCCTATGTGAAATCCATGGCCACCTGCAAACCAAACAAAACAGAGAAACAAACAGTGATTACAGCGTTCTGTACGACTTCTTTCACAATCTAAACATGCTTCTGATGTTCTCGGCTGGCGCATGGGGCTTCACGGTTTGGTTATGGCACTAAACTGTACAGCCCAATGGACCATAATGAACGTATCTTCTTTTTTGTGGAAAATCCATGCCCTCCTCTTACTGAAATTGGTGGAATTCCCCTAATGGTGGCCAGTTTCAGAGGAGAGAAACCCCACACTTTCAGACAGAACTGGTTCTGTTACTCTTAAGACTCTGGAAAGTGGAAAAACTGAAAAAAAAAAAAAAAAAGTTTCAGCAGAGTTGAGAAATGAATTCAACACTTCTGTATGAATTCAACACTGTGAATAAATAATAGATATGGAAAAAGTATAGGTTGTTAAGAGTACAAGAAGAGTGACTCAAAACAACAACCATCAAACCATCTCCAAAAGATTTAGACTTTATGCCGCCACATTTTACTTGAGAGATGCACATTTTTGCTTTTTCTTCTTCTTCTTTTTGTTTTCAAAAAAACAAAATGCATTTGAACCCTAATCTGAAAATCCCTGAAAGCATAATCTGTTTTATCATTGAATACATGGAAGTAGCCACACAATAAAGACAAAGCGCAAATTCACCAAAAATTCACCACTTTAGCACAAAAACTTGCATTATAGACCCTGTTTACACAGATATTCAACTCAATCTCCAATTATACAATTACAAGTTGACAGCTGAAATAAATAGCTATTTTTAACCGCTACCATTATCTATACTGCTAACTGGTATTTTCTTTTAAAATTGTATGTAAGCAGTAGGCCTGGGTGTTGACACAAAATTCACAGTTAGATTTAAGTTCTATTCAAAAGCTTGCGATTACATTAGATTAGATTCAATTTTTCGATTTGACTCGATTCAATATTGATTATTTTGGATATATTTCAAGTACATGGCAAATTTTCTCAAGGAAAAAAATCTCAAATAATGCTGTAAAATATACATGAGAGTCAGCTATACATTACAATATTGGGATTTAAAATTAACTGATTTGTATACAAACACTTAAATTACACTCAATGAAGTTACAATAGCCAGCTAACTTTACAATTAAATATTCCTACTCCAATTCGTTTTTTTTTAAATATAAACATTTAAACGGTGGCTGTCATAAAAACTTGACATACTTATTCAAACATAAATTAAATACCGAAGAACAGTAAAATATTATAATGAATATATCGAAATGCTCCTCTCTAGTTCATTTTTCTAGCTGACTAACGAGTTTATAGTCACAGAATATATTTTTTTCTGAGGTAAATATGACATTATGTGACATGTGACAGGATACGGATTTCATTCAGTTGTACTCTTTCTTTTAACATACCTTCGGATGTTCATTCATGTTTATTTCATGCTGAAAAAGCTGAGGAGATGATCAGCTCACGCGCACTTAGTGCTGCCGCATCTCTTGATCTGAGGCGCTACAACAATCTGTCACTCCACATCAAACAATGCCAAAACGGTATTGTTTGTTTGAATATTATGATAAACTGAACAGAATTTGAAACCTGAGACTTTTTGTTTAATTCAGAAGTAACAAATTACAAAGCTTATTGCGATTTATTGGACGGGAGGCGCACTACATTATTCCGTTCATTAAATGAAAACAGGCTAGACTAATCGATTCTTGGGATTTAAGAATCAATATCGATTCGTAAAAATGAGACTTGAATAAAATTGAGAAATCGATATGTAGCCCTAGTAAGCAGTAAAGTTTAAAATCTCTTTCCAGCTAACAGAGAAGCTAATGTTTTCTCAAACTGAATAAACTTTGAGAGACTGTTAAAAGAATCTCCATTTAAAGTTATCTGGTCTTTAAAAAAATTCTCAAAATGCTAACACCAAAACGTTGTTTATATATCTGTCAGAGAACATTCAAAAGTAATGTTCCCATAATGATTGCTAAAATATACGGTTCCCTTAACAGTTTCTCTAACATTTGCATAACCAAGAAAAAATGTTTAGAGAACATTCAGAAATAATTAGCGACATATTTTTAAAACATATTTTTGTTAGCTGGGTTCAACGCTTTGGTTGATTGACAGGTGAGTAGACAGTTCTTCAGTGCTGTGTGGGACCCATCAAGACTGATTAGTCTAGCCCACCTGGGAGGAATAGAAAGAAAGTAGGCAAGAAAGAGCAAATGTGAGAGTCCCAGCACACGAGGAGGAAATAAGGGGCGAGGGGGAAACAGTTGCATCCCTATAGCTACTGAGATGTGAAGTTGTCAAAACACATATTTCAATGTGAACAAAGTGAGCAAGGAGTACGCATACAAAAGTGTGTGAATGGGCAGATATCTGGAGCAGATCCCAGGCTTCAGACTCTCAGGAAACTCAGGAGATAAATGATGTGAGACTAAAGTTCTTCCATTGTTCCTTTTGCATTTAGAAGCAGCGCTATTATCACCCCAAAAATGTCTTTGAAACTTGAGTACTTAGTGTGTATGTGCCAATGAATCATGCTTCTAGGGGGCTTTCAATGAAACCACCTGATTTGATAGTGAAAAGACAGATGAAGACAATTTCCTTTTTCATTTACTGTATACATAACACAGGTGGTCAATTGTGAAAAGAGAATTGTTATTGATTCAATACTGAATAAAGTTCAGGTGCTAATGTGGTTGGAAAAAAAACTTTTAAGTTGTGTTTTGGATGTTACCAGTTGACAGCATTTTGTGGCATAATAGTTTGGACTTTTCCATAGTTTTCTTTAATAGTAATAATAAAAAAATATTACATATACTGTATTAAATAAAAAAAGCTGTAAATAAAGCAGAGATTATTGGAGTATGTTTTTACAAAAACAGTCTTTTCTACTTCAAATACTTCAAACTATGCTATATAAAAAATTTTATAATTTGAGCTGTAAAGCTCTTTAACAATTTTTATTCATTTTTGGTGGTAATGGTGTTATCATTGCAGAGAGTGTAATACTGGAAATATTTTAGAAAAGGTTAGTAAGCAATTTTATTACACTAAAATTGTGCTAACACACAACGGTGAGTATTTTAACATTAACATATTGGCCACATTCACTTGCATTGTCAGTGCTTCACTGCAACCCATACTGTTGCTTTTTTTAAAGTGGG
>NW_015666566.1:314410-316204 GCF_001515625.1 Sinocyclocheilus rhinocerous
CCTGTTAGGGACTGTCATTGTCAATCGTACAGAAGCGTATGTGTGGTTTGTGTTTCATGTAGCACCGCCGTAGGTGTGGCGTAAGTGCGTGTTTCTGCCTGAGTGCTGACTTAGGGCTGAAATATCCGCACCCTCCTGTTGCAGCAGATTACATGACTTACGGGGTTCCCACAGTCTGCGCACCGCAAGAGATGTCTATGACCTTCTGATATATGTAAATGTTACTCTGTCAGTGTTAATGAAACTTATAAGACGATGCATGATGTTTTTTTTTTACTTCTTGCTACCCCGCTGTGGTGTGATGTGCATACGTGTGTATGTGACTGCTGACTCATGCTTTTTGTACGTGTGTGTGTGTGTGACTGCTGACTCATGCTTTTTGTTTGAGAAAAGCAGCATCTAGTTGCAGCAGTAAAGAATGTGACTGAAGGCTCTCCCACAGCAAAGTTGGTCATCAACATATGCTGTGTTTTAGGTAATGATGGGTATCAATCCTTGGTTTGATTCCAACTGCACTTAATGATTCTGGTTCATTATTAATTCCTTGAAGAAGCAATCATTTGTCTTAAATTTTTTTAACTGGTGTGCATATACAGGTGCATCTAAAAAAAATTGAATATCGTGAAAAAAGACACCATGCACTGACACCAGCTTCAGTCCACTCCTTGTGAAGCTCTCCCAAGTGTTTGAATCGGCTTTGCTTGACAGTATTCTCAAGCTTGCGGTCATCCCCTTTGCTTGTGCACCTTTTCCTACCTTATTTCTTCCTTCCAGTCAACTTTGCATTTAATCTGTAAACAGCAACCCCTTTCAGTAATGACCTTCTGTGACTTACCCTCTTTGTGGAGGGTGTCAATGATTGTCTTCTGGACCATTGCCAAGTCAGTAGTCTTCCCCATTATTGTGGTTTCAAAGAACAAGAGATACCCGGAATATATACTGTAGGGATGGTCATTTAATGAAACTCAAATGTAAATATTCTAATATTTTGAGATACTGAATTTTTTAATTTCATGTGCTGTAAGCTCTAATCATCAAAATTAAATGTTTTACTTTATATGTAATGAATCTAGAATATATGAAAGTTTCACTTTTTTAAATAAGTTACAAAAAAATTTACTTTTTCATAATATTCTAATTTTTTTGAGATGCACCTGTATCTCGAATCCGATTGGCTGATAATAGTGTGATATTTGAGTGATATTAGAACTCCAACAGTTTGTAATCATATCACTCCGCTTGCGGTACTTCTTACATCGAGCGTCATGGCGGACGCCCACATCCAGTATCCTACCAAAAGTTTGGGATCAGAATGATTTTTAATGTTTTTTACAGGAGTTTCTTATGCTCATCAAGGCTGCATTTATTTGATCAAAAATAAAGGAAAAAACGTAATATTGTGAAATATTATTATGATGTAAAATAGCGTTTTTCTATTTTAATATACATTAAAATCTATTTATCTAGAAAAATCTATTTATTCCTGTGATGCAAAGCTGAATTTTCAGCATCATTACTCCAGTCTTCAGTGTCACATGATCCTTCAGAAATGCTTAATATTTTTTTGGAACCTGTGATACTTTTTTTCAGGATACTTTGATGAATAAAATGTTAAAAAGAACAGCATTTATTTAAAATAGAAATCTTTTCTAACAATATACACTACAGTTCAAAAGTTTGGGGTCAGTAAATTTTTATTCCACAGATTTATATGATTTATATTTTTTTTTATTTTGAATAAATGCTGTTCTTTTTAACTTTTTATTCATCAAAGAATCCTGAAAATCCTGAAAA
>NW_015666566.1:317998-318202 GCF_001515625.1 Sinocyclocheilus rhinocerous
TTTTGACTGGTAGTATATATATATATATATATATATATATACAGTATAGCACTGTAAAAAATTTCAAGATGTTTCAACTAATTATTATTTAGTAACTAGTTCCACAGAAATTTTACGTTCAGTCAATTTCTGTCTTCAAAGTGTTGCCTGAAATGTTATTTTTTAGTTGGCTCAACCTTTACTGAAATAGTTTTATAGTCCAGT
>NW_015666566.1:319222-378219 GCF_001515625.1 Sinocyclocheilus rhinocerous
TCATGAATGAGGATCTTCTGGACAAAAATGAACGAATGCTCGCTTAATTACTGAATACTGTGCTTGAGATAATTTTATCAGATGTAACTCGTTAATCGTTGGGCTCATCATTAATATTTGTCCTCTTCACAGAAACACTGACTTGCCAACATCACTCTTGATCATCATCGCCATGAGTAATAATAGCATTTTGAAATACTCTGAGGTGACAAAATGCAAAACATCAAGAAGCATGGATTATATATCTTATTTATAAAAATACATTTTCAAATTTCTTTGCTTGGCTATTTAACATTTACTAGTTTCTTATGTTGAACATTGTATTGAATTGTTTAGACAGTGTAAATGTGAAGTTTGTTTTCTATTTCAGAAAAAGCAGCCTGGGAGTAACACTGGAGATAGAAGGGAGTCACAAACTGCTGACAATGCTCAGGTAAGCTCATGATATTTAAATAATAATGATTCAGGTCTAAAAAGTTATTTTAGGTAATTGCTCATGTATCTAAAAAACAGCCAATGAAGACATGCAGGTCATGTAAATGAGCAAGCGCAAGTGAACCAGTATATATTTTTTAAAAATAAAAATACTCACCCATGGAACACAAAAAGGTTAAGTAGAACTTCTGAAGCCTGTGTGAGAATCAGACAAAAATATAAGTAATTATTCCAATATTAATTTCAAATGCTAAAAAATTTTCCCCTCCGCATTTGGTTTTGCATGTATATTCAAAGAGTTTCAGTAAGTAACACATTTCAGTCACTTCCTCACACAAAGCTAATGTATGGCTTTAGAAGACTTGCAATATAACAAGTATGACCTACCTTTTTCTCACTCTGATATTCCTGTTTTTATTTTCATTTGGGCATCAGAACACATCTTGAGTGAAATAGTGCATGTTACAGAAACTGAGAATCTTTGAGTGTACTTTTGTGCGTGGCAGTATTATAAAATTCAATGTTAATTCACACTGTAAAAAATTTCAAGCCGTTTCAACGAATTATTATTTAGTAATAAGTTCCACAGAAATTTTACGTTCAGTCAATTTCTGTCTTCAAAGTGTTGCCTGAAATGTTATTTTTTAGTTGGCTCAACCTTTACTGAAATAGTTTTATAGTCCACTCAACTAAAATGTTTTAATTGGTCAAACATTTAGAAAACTACAGCAAATTGTGTCAGTTAAAATGTAACCATTTACTACATGTATTTCATGTTACCTCAACTAAGATTTATTATTTGGGCATCATAAGAAATTGCTGTGGAACTAGTTATTATATTTTATACTGAGTTTAAGAAAATTATTAACTGGTGTCTATCAATCACTAAAAACACACACACATTACAACACATAATAGCCTTTATTTAATAACAATCTGCATTTATAACATTTGTCATACAGACTAAACATGCAGGCTTAAAGGAATAGTTCACCCAAAAATGAAAATTTGCTGTTAACTGATTCACCCTTATGCCATCCAAGATGTAGTTAACTTTTTTTCTTCAATTGAACAGTAAAGGAGATTTTTTGTTGAAATCATTGTCTTTGGCAATTCATAAACTGCACATCTCTGGCTGCTGGCTTTTGAGAGTCAAATAAACATGTACAGACAAGACCAAATTACCAAAGGCTTCTGAGGACACATTGAGGTCTTAGGAACCTAAACAATCAAAAACCGGCAGCCACAGATGTGTAGTGTATGAATCGCCAAGGATCACTGTTTCAGAAAAAAATCTTCTTTACTGTTCTACTGAAGAAAAAAAGTCACTGACACACCGCTTAAAGGAATAGTTCACCCAAAAATGAAAATTTGCTGTTAACTGATTCACCCTTATGCCATCCAAGATGTAGTTAACTTTTTTTCTTCAATTGAACAGTAAAGGAGATTTTTTGTTGAAATCATTGTCTTTGGCAATTCATAAACTGCACATCTCTGGCTGCTGGCTTTTGAGAGTCAAATAAACATGTACAGACAAGACCAAATTACCAAAGGCTTCTGAGGACACATTGAGGTCTTAGGAACCTAAACAATCAAAAACCGGCAGCCACAGATGTGTAGTGTATGAATCGCCAAGGATCACTGTTTCAGAAAAAAATCTTCTTTACTGTTCTACTGAAGAAAAAAAGTCACTGACATCTGGGATGGCCTGAGGGTCAGTAAAATAACAGCAAATTTCCGTTTTTGGTTGAACTATCCCTTTAAAATGCTCCAGTTGTCAAACATTACATTTGTAATACAACTGCAAAATTTCCAGAAAAAATAAATGAACCAGGTGTTACAGTTCAACTGAACTGTGTCAAGTAAAGTCCAGTCACTGTATTTATATAGCGCTTTTTACAATAAAGATTGTGTCAAAGCAGCTTTACAGTATTAAACAGAAAAAATGTGTGTCGAAGGAACCAAAACTCCATCGTTCTTCTCTGGCCAGACAAAACCAGCAGTTTAATTGCAGGCTGCAGCAATGTCAGATTGTGCAGAGGACTGGTCTGGTTCCTGTGGTCTTGTCCTGATGACCGTCTATGTGACGAGGTCTTCGGAGGGGATCTGTCTCAGGGGCTCATCTAGTTGTCATTGGCACCTCTGACATTCAGGGCTGTCAAGGTCGTCTCTAGGTGCTGATTTACTATCTGATCTGGATACAGACTGGATCCGGGTGACAGCAGTCAGGGCCAGATTTACGCATAGGCATTCTAGGCACGTGCCTATGCTTGCTCGTCCAGGGGGGGCCCAAACACAATGAAGAGATATATAATATTTTTGTTATAGCCTACTATGGGATATCTACAACAGTAAAAGAACGCCGCGAATTTATCAATAAAATAGTTTCGCATTTCTCAGTAGCAAGGTTCTTGAAGCAGTTCAACTTAAAGATTCGCTATTAGTAGACGCTGCTGCTGAATACTGCTGAGAGACGCACAGACGCAACACGCAAGTATTCACATGCACTTAATCTCTCACTCCCTCTCTCTCTCTCACTAATAACTGCGTTAGACTGCATTAATAACTGCATTAGCCTGCATATCAATGGCTCAAACCTCCGTTATTAGCTCTAAAATGGAATTTGGGAATTTGGTTATTATTTGGCCACGTCGCCGTGCCTATTAATGGAATGGTCTTTCTCAGTTCTCAAACAAATTAAGAACTACATTCAATTTTTATTGACTGAACGCAAGCGCTTATTGCGATAGAAAACACTGTAACGGTTTCCGTTACAAAAAATATTTTTGTTTGCTTGGGTGGTAATATTAGGCCTATTATATTAATAGGGAAGGGGGGCCCAAAAATTTGTTTTGCCTATGTCACGAAAAGAGGTAAATCCGGCCATGACTGCAGTGACCATCCAATCTGGATACAGTCTGGATCTGGGTGGCTATGGTGACCTCGGAATAAGAATGAGACAGTCTAATATTAGTGTAGATGCCACTGAGAACAATAAAGCACATTTTAATTGTAGTAAAAACTCAAAACATTAACACATATTACCTTAAGTCTTAGTCTTGAAAGTACACGCACATTGTGTAGTTGCATTGGAGCGGTCTGGTCACATGGCAGTGTTTTGTTTTAGCCACACCCTGATGGAGAAAAAAAAGTACAATTTATCTCAAAAAATGAAATGATGCCTTTTAAATAATTTAAAATATAATACCAGTTAATTAAATTTGTGATGAAATAGAAGTTGTAACCATTTTTTTTTTGGCACACACAGAAAAGAAATCTCAATCCATTGCACAACACAGGGAGCATTGATGTTGACTATGTTCATTTGTTGCAAGGATTTGTAATAGAACATGCACATTTCATATTATAAGTTTACCTTAAACACCATAAAAATTATATCAAAATATATCGGTCCTGCCTGTTGTTGATAAATACAAATGGTATCATTTTACAAATTGATTGATCAATTATCCCAATGTTTACTAAGCCATGGTCTCTTTACCAGTGCAGGGACTCGTGTGCACGATCTAGTGATTCACTACAGGGAACTGACTGAGACGCAGTCTGATTTGATAACAGCCTTGTGAAACGATTCAGTTGTTTATTTTGGTTCGGAACAAACTACTCTTCTGAGGCGCCATTCACAAGAACAGAAACACCGTTTGCAATTCGCTTCATTTGAAAAGAGCCGTGGCTGGTTGCTAGTCACGTTTAATGTCGTATTTTAACTTCACGGGACAATTGCAAAAGTTTGCACACGCAAAAACCCATTCAACATGCCCATGTTAACATCAAATACGCGCATTACTGTGGGTTACATTATACGTTTCGTCGTATTAAGCATCAATGGCTTATAAAAGAGAAAGACCGCACGAGCTCTTCATATCTTTTAACGTCACGGAAACACAAAAATATCATACAACACACCAAAATGAAACCTAAAATTCATTATAGTAACACAGCTTGTGACATTAATTGTTTTATGGATTAAACAAGAAGAAAGACCACGTTCCCTTAACTTAAACAGTTCATTTCCCTCATATAATTCATACAATGCATATTCTATGTTTTTATATATGTTGTACCTTTGTGTATAAATATATACGTTTTAAATAATACGTTTAAACCTTTTTGAATATACAAGTTTTGATAAATTCAGTCTAAGTACAAATATTTATACAGTGCCACTTACCTGACGCATTAACTTGACATACACTTAACATAAATATTCATTTTTCTTCGGACATACGACTTATAAAACACTTCTAAATATCCACTCAAAAACATTGAATATGTTGTACGATTTTGACGATAAATTTAGTCTAAAAAATAACATACCTCTTTGGATTTGAGACTTTAGTCTTTGCAACTTTACAGATCTTCTTTATGCATCAAGAGCTTTTAACACTCCAAAGTGAAAGGAAAAAATTGAAATAGCATCATATGACCCCTTTAAACAACATAAAAATAATATCAAAATATAACGGTCCTGACTGTTGTTGATAAATGCCAGTGGTAACGTTTTACAAATTGATTGATCAATTGTCCCAATGTTTACTAAGCCATGGTCTCTTTACCAGTGCAGGGACTTGTGTGTACGATCTAGTGATTCACTACCTAGGGAACTGACTGAGACGTACCCTGCTTTGATAACGGCCCTGTGAAAGGATTCAGTTGTTTATTCTCATTCGGAACGAACTCTTCTTCACGAGACCAGAAACACCATTTGGAGTTTGCTCGTTTGAAAAAAAAAAATAAGCGAGATTTCAGCGAGGCTTGTTGTTAGTCACGTTTAATGTCGTCTTTAACTTCATGGGACAATTGCAACAGTTTGCACATGCAAAAACACATTCAACACGCCCACGTTAACTTCGAATATGCGCGCTACTGTGGTTTACATTACACGTTTCGTCGTATTAAGCATCAATGGCTTATAAAAGAGAAAGACCGCACGAGCTCTTCATATCTTTTAACGTCACGGAAACACAAAAATATCATACAACACACCAAAATGAAACCTAAAATTCATTATAGTAACACAGCTTGTGACATTAATTGTTTTATGGATTAAACAAGAAGAAAGACCACGTTCCCTTAACTTAAACAGTTCATTTCCCTCATATAATTCATACAATGCATATTCTATGTTTTTATATATGTTGTACCTTTGTGTATAAATATATACGTTTTAAATAATACGTTTAAACCTTTTTGAATATACAAGTTTTGATAAATTCAGTCTAAGTACAAATATTTATACAGTGCCACTTACCTGACGCATTAACTTGACATACACTTAACATAAATATTCATTTTTCTTCGGACATACGACTTATAAAACACTTCTAAATATCCACTCAAAAACATTGAATATGTTGTACGATTTTGACGATAAATTTAGTCTAAAAAATAACATATATTTAGTGCAACTTACCTGAAGCGTGAACTTGACAAGATGGCGGCGCTGTTTCTCTCGCGAAGTCACTTAGCCTCGTGTACGTGCGGAATGATCTGTGTTGGCTGGATTCGTTTTTATTAGTTCAGTCAAAAATTGACATTCTGAATGTTGACTGGATTTGAAAATAACCCTTCATTCAATGTTTTTTTTTTATATATTTGTGTAGACTTAATATAATATGTCCTCTCAACTAAGCCCAAGCTATAAAATTAGCTCAACTTAAATATTTTTGCCCTTCCAACATTTTGATAATTGGATTTTTTACAGTGAGGGAACAATTCTCACTATTAACTTAGTAGCTTATTAGCATGTCTATTATTAACATATTGGCTGTTTATTAGAACTTATAAAGCACATATTCTGCATGACCATATTCTACATCCCTAATCCTACCCAATACCTAAACATAACAACTACCTTACTAACTATTAATAAGCAGCAAACTAGGAGTTTATTGAGGCAAACGTCAGAGTTAATGGTTTGTTAATTTCGAGAATTGGACTATAAAATAAAGTGTGACCAAATTTATTTTTAAATAATACAATAAAAAGAAAAATTACTAATAGCATTGTTTAATTTAATAGCATTATTAAAATCACAAATATTATGTAATGTTATATTAAATATTATATTAATTCTATTCTAAAAATTTGAATTTAAAATTACTCACTGTCAAATAGACAACCAGTCAGTAAACAGTTGTTGATTGAAAGTGGATACAACAGAAGTAATAACTTCACTCTTAATGATTCAAATGATTCAGAATAGTCAGAATGATTCAAATCTCATTTGAGTCTTTTTGAACAACTGATTCCATATTTTCCAAATTTCATTTGTTTGTCAATATGACGGCACTATTCGCACTGCATGTTTGATGCACCAGAATTAGCGGAAGAAAGCAGATGTTCAGGGAGTGTTGAGATCATGAGAATCATTTGGTTTCAGTTTTTAAAAAAACAAAACAAAACAAAAAAATGGAATTGATTCTGTTTCAGTACCGATTCTTGATTGCCAACCATAATTTTGGGTGCCCAAGATACTCAATGTGTTTTTTAACTAGCTTGACCAACTCCAAACTTACTAGTATAAACCAGCAGCATGGAAATTCATGCTGGTCCAACCATTTTTTTTTTTAGCAGGGTCGTCAATCACGAGGGGAAGCTTGCAAATGCGAAGACAAAAAGTCATCGCTCCTTTATCGTGTTCTGCTCTGAACCTTTCATCTTAATACTGTCTTTCTTTCCGTCTGAAAAGAAAAAAGAGCTTTAACATAATGATCGGAATGTTGCTCTTTGTTTTGTGGGTGTGGTTAGAGCCGCTCACAAGTGTCATCCAGGTGGGCGTCAAAAGCGAGAGCTGGCATCAAGTCCAAACGCACCTCTTCAATGCCTCCAATCTCCCTTTTTAAACAAACAGCTTTGATATTTGTGTGGACAAAAAAAGCTGAGTAAACAAGTATGCAATACTGGAAGAACGGACAATGTCTTTGGTCTGTTCCCGCTCCACCAGCGGGACGGTTTACCTTCCCATTTAGTGAGTACATGGAGGATTAAGCCAGAATCACTTCCTCTCAGTGTCTTTGTCCGTGTCTCCGTTTGTATCCCGGGAGGACTTCAGAGCCATGTTTGTTCACAGCTGACAGTGTCACGCAGCTGTTTCTTTGGCGGCGGCGCATGCTGGGATTGCATTGATGGAACTGTTTCACCTTGTCAAGGGATGAAAATTATTTTATTTTTATTTACTTACGATGTATTTACATTTATTTGGTGTGAATTTATTTCTAATAGTCTTATTACATATTTAAATGACTTATTTTGCTAGATTTTATGTTATGAGAGTATGCTAGATGTGGAAAGATGAATCACACCAATAACTGTTAAACTGTGCCGGAAACTGTACATAATTTAAATGAATGGTTAAAAAAACATTTGTATTTGTTGCCATCAGGCAATTTGTATAGAAGCATGTTTCCATCACAGAATTAAAAAAATTTAAAAGGTAAATGCAACTTTTTATCTCACAAAAATCAAAAATTTACAGCCATAATTGCAAGATATGAACTCGCCATTCTGAGAAAAAAAGGGTAACACTTTACAATAAGGTTCATTAGTTAACTACTTTAGTTAATATGAAGTAAGAATGAGCAATACTTCTACAGCATTTATTAATCTTAGTTAATGTTAATTTCAACATTTACCAATGCATTATTACAATCAAAAGTGCTTGTTAACATTAGTTAATGCACTGTGAATTAACATGAACTAACAATGAACTAACAGTTAATACATGTAAATGTTAATACATTAACTAACATTAACTAATGGAACCTTATTGTAAAGTGTTACCAAAAAAAGTCAGAATTACGAGATATAAACTTATAATTCTGATTTACTTTCTCGCAATTCCGAGTTAACATCTCACAATTCTGACTTTTTCTTAAAATTTTGAGTTTATATCTCGCAATTCTCGCTTCTTTCACAGAATTCTCAATTTATATTGTTTAATTTTTTTTTGTACGGAATAAAAAATAAAAAGGTAGTTGTGACTGAGTTTATATCTCACAATTCTGTCCTTTTTTATGCCGCAATTACAAGTTTTTTATCTCGCAATTCTGACTTTTTTCTCAGAATTGGGCATTTCTGACTTGCAATTCTGCATTTATATCTCATTGTGCATTTATCTCATAATTCTGAATTTAAATGTAATAATTGTAAAAAAAAAAAAAAAAAGGTCTGAATTGTGAGATATAAACCCAGAATTAGAAAGAAAGTTTTAATTGTGAGATTAAGTTGCAATTATCTTTTTGCATTTTTTTGAAACAAGCTTTCATTAATTTGAGACCCCTAATTAAAAAATGCTGATTAGTGGAAGGTGAAACTCGATTGGATAGACCCAGTTTGGACATGCAAATGGATGATTTCTGTCATATTTCTTTTTTAGACAAACAGATTTTTAAAATTACAATAACGCTTAACTTATCAACATTAACTTATCACATTCAGAATCTATGTAGCTGAAGTCTATGAAAGGACGCTCACATTTCTGGAAACACACACACACACCTTTGTAGGATCCATGCTGACAATCCAAATAAGGTAAAAGGATGTGCGTGTAGAATCCATATCAGTTCTTTGTCCTTGAGCACACATGAAGGCATGGATACTTTCTGTTTCTATTTCTACTGAAGTCCCAACCTGAAACATTTGTAACCGTCAGGTGTGAAAAAAATTTCCAAGTTCTGTGATCAGTCATGCTTTAATTGCTCTACTGTCCACCCACAGACACACAAACATACAAGTTACAAAAACCAGTGGAGCGGCCCAATCAGGGGGAGCGCATTCTTGCCGTCTCCTCACTCAGAGCTAACACAACATGTGGCTTTGTGGCCCCCCTCACCGCCTGCTCTGTTTAAGAAGGCTTAATGGGACATAGACCATGCACTTTTGTGTGCACTGGTTCCTCTTCAAGTACCAGCACTGACAGCCGGGTTCAGGTTGGAAAAATGACCAGGCAGGTTTGGGCAGGTTCTCTCTAGTGGAATCTGGACCCAGCACGTGAAGGTGCACTAACCAAACTAGGGCAGAGAGGAAAAAGCTGGATAGACATATGAGATGTGGTATGAGATATGAGTACCTAGCTCTACATTAGCAACTGTTGCTTAGCAACTACATACTGCAAACTGCATCCACCATATTGGAAAGATCAAGATCCACTGTAAACACATGCAAATGAATAAACAGATGTTAGACAGCTCTGCATGTTGCAGATGATATAAAATAAAATTTTTTTTTTAAAAATGATAAAATGTTTCCAGTGATGAATAATGGGGGTAGTAATTGTAAACGACGCAAGTTGGATATAAATCCAATTACAATTACTATAAATATTTGTTTCTACTTTAATATTTATTTAGTTATTTATTTATAATACATATATTAGTTTATAATATATATATATATATATATATATATATATACACACACACAGAATATATATATAACCATTGACTCTACCGTTCGACTCCACCGAGCAGGGATGAACTGCTTGCTTCAGGTCCTTCCACAAAATTTCAATTGGATTAAGGTCCAGACTTTGTTCTGGAACTTTGTACTTTGTAACTTTGTTCTTCTTTAACCATTCTTTGGTAGAATGACTTGTGTTCTTGGGGTCGTTGTCTGGCTGCATGACCCACTTTCTCTTGAGATTCAGTTCATGGACAGATGTCCTGACATTTTCCTTCAGAATTTGCTGGTATAATTCAGAATTCATTGTTCCATCAATGATGGCAAGCCGTCCTGGACCAGATGCAGCAAAACAGGCCCAAACCATGATACTACCACCACCATGTTTCACAGATGGGATAAGGTTCTTATGCTGGAATGCAGTGTTTTCTTTCTCCAAACATAACGCTGCTCATTTAAACCAAAATGTTCTATTTTGGTCTCATCCATCCACAAAACATTTCTCCAGTATTGCTCTGGCATGTCCACATTAACTTTAGCAAGTTGCAGATGGGCAGCAATGTTCTTTTTGAAGAGCAGTGGCTTTCTTCTTGCGACTCTGCCATGCACACCATGGTTGTTCACTGTTCTCCTGATGATGGACTCATAAACATTAACATTAGCCAATGTGAGAAAGGCCTTTAGTTGCTTAGAAGTTAGCCTGCAGTCCTTTGAAACCTAATGGACTTTTACACGTCTTGCTTTTAGAGTGTTAGATATGTAATATTGGATCATTTTCCTGAATAAATAAATGAAAAAGAACATATTTTTGACTCACTTGTTTGTTTGGGTTCTCTTTGTCTACTTTCAGGACTTGCGTGAAATTTTGATTATGTTTTGTGTCATATTTATGCAGAAATATAGAAAATTCTAAAGGGTTCACAAACTTTCAAGCGGCACTGTATATATATGTATATATATGTGCACTAGGGAACTAGGGGGAGTGAATGTACAGCGCTCTCTCCCACCTTCAATACCACGACTGAGGTGCCCTTGAGCAAGGCACCGAACCCCCAACTGCTCCCTGGGTGCCGCAGCATAAATGCTTTGGATGGGTTAAATGCAGAGCACTAATTCCAACTAATTCCAAGGGTCACCATACTTGGCCACATGTCACGTCACTTTCACTATATATAAATATATATATGTTAAAAGCAGTAATATTGTGAAATATTTTTACTATTTAAAATAACTGCTTTCTATTTGAATATATTTAAAAATGAAATTTTTCCATGTGATCAAAGCTACATTTTCAGCATCATTACTCCAGTCTTCAGTGTCACATGATCTTCAGAAATCATTCTAATATGCTGATTTGCTGTTCAAGAAACATGTATTATTATTATTATTATTAACAATATTTAAAACAGTTGAGTACATTTTTATTCAGGATTCTTTGATGAATAGAAAGATCCAAAGATCAGCATTTAACTGAAATAAAAAGCTTTTGTAACATTACACACTTTACAATTTAGGGGGGAGGGGCTTTGAATTGATCAAAAGTGATGATAAAGACATTTATAATGTTACAAAAGATTTCTAACATAAAAAATCTTACAGGTCAAAAACTTTTGATTGGTAGTGTATATACACACACGCACACATATGTCATGTGACTATAACTTTTACATGTTGGACACAGGCACTCTCACTACGAAAGCAACTTTCTGAATGTCTTTACCTCAAGTCAGAACATCAATAAAGTGTCTGCTCTCTATCAACAAGACCACAAACAGTCACGACAACGCACACATAGATGTACACGGAGTGCAGCGAATGAAGCTGCTGTCAGTGTTGAACAGCTGCATGGACTTCTCTGGACCAGGCCCAGCCACCTCTGTCCCACAAAGAGCTGCTTGTGCCCTCTCAGTTCGGCTCGAGTCGACATGAAACACACACTCACAGGGCCAGGGTCAGACCCTGTTCTTTGTAAAGGGTAAAGACACTGTTAAAATAGTCCATGTGACATCAGTGGTTCTGATGAAGCTATGAGAATACTTTTTGTGCGCAAAGAAAACAAAAATAATGACTTTATTCAACAATTTCTTCTCTTCCGTGCCAATTTTCGACACGCGTTTACGAGATTACTATGAGCGACGCATGTGTGTGATGCCAGAATTTTAATTTCATGTCAAGTTTAAGCTTACATCAAGAAGTTTATGCTATGGCTACTAAGAGAGCATCTGTTTGCAAGCGTCTGGTAAAAACAGGTACTCTGACTAACTTTTGCAGCTACAAATACGTTGTTAAAACCATAGATATGTATAGGTACAGTAGATGATGCATTATTAGTGGCTGTTTCTATGGGCCACTATACGTAACCCATCCGCCATATTGGAATAGTCAAAGCCGGTCCGTGAACACTCGAGAGCAAGTTGCCTGTATGTCTGTAACCCGAGTTATGAATATCTATATCTGCAATAGACAATAGACTAAATTAACACAATACAACAAGATGTAGCTGTTAGCTATGCTGCCAGTGTTGAAAAACAATGTTTTTTTAATGTGATTGAACAAATTTATACCACTTTTTTTTTTTTTTTTGACAAAATTTTAAACATAATACAAAAAAGCCCAAAAAAGACTAATTCATACACATTTCAAAACTGTTGAGGATAAAATACACAAAAAAATCCATCGGCTTATTTCCATTATGGACCTTTCTATCTACTTTGTGAGTGTTTCTGGGCACCACAGGTTTTTTTCGCCACTGATGCACATATTTATTGCATGTATATACCAGTAAAAGCATCAGAGACACATACATTTCGAAATAGTATACAGTACATGGTTTCAGTTTGAGACTGGTAGCAGAGGACCGCCTGTCCTTCAACAGTGGTTTGACATTTCTAGGTCGCCGACCGAGCCACTCGCTAAACAAACAGCTCAGAGATGCTAACGTTAGGTGTTTCCCAGCACAGTGGCCGTACATGACACACAGCACTCTGCGTAGAGTGGAACTTATTGACAATGGTAAGGAAAACACAACCTATAACCTTTCCCAAGGAGTCCCAGTCCCAGTCCCAGTCCGCAACTCTGCGACCTTTGTGGCGTTTTAAATATTTATGTCCGTTACGTCAACAGGGTGTGCAGTGGTGTGCACTCGGAACGAGGCCGCACACATCACACGCAGTTTATTTTAGTAATTTCCTCTCTATCCTTCAGCTGTCTGTTAGGCGGACCACTCGCCCCTGCAGCTGTGGCCAATTCATAACCCCCCGCCACCCCCCACTTTTCTCCTTATCAGCACACTCCTGCCGACCCACAACTGTCCTCGGTGGGACGTCTCTTCCCGGCCCACCAGTACAGCGCCAGCAGGCTGCCAGATTTGTCACCTGTGGAAAGCGAGCACCTTCGCGGATTCGATCTGCTGGAGTATGGCAGTGGTTTTGGCAGGGCGCACTGGCACGAGGACCAGGCAGATGCTGGGGACTTTATATGGTCAGTATCAGATCAGGAATACACTACTGTTCAAACAGATTTTTTTTTTAAAGAAATGAATGTTTTTATTTAGCAAGGATGCATTAAATTGATCAAAGGCGACAGTAATACATTTATAATGTCACAAAAGATTTCATTTTTAAATTAATGCTGTTCTTTTGAACTTTGTATTCATCAAAGAAATGTATTTCTGGTTTCCATTAAAACTTTAAGAAGCAGAAAATGTAATAATAAAGTAATAGTAAGAAATAATGCAATCTTGTGACACTGAAGACTGAAGTTATGGCTGCTGAGAATTAAGTTTTGCTTCACAGGAATAAATTGGATTTTATAATATATTACAATAGAAAAGTGTTATTTTGAATGGTAATAATACTGTATTTCACAATGTTACTGTTTTGTATTTGTGATCAAATAAATGCAGCTTTGGAATAAGAAACTTCATTCAAAAACATTAAAAAATCTTACATTTTGAATGGTAGTGTACTTGTTCTGTCACTTTAAAATGGCAAAGTCTACTTAACTCCCCATTTCTCTTCTGTTTGTTTATTAACAAGTCAATCACAATTTTTTTATTCGCTATAATTTATTATTATTATTATTATTATTATGTCTGGTATCACCTTGGACCCTCCATGAGTGAAATCAACCATGATGTGCATATGAATTTATATATACATGCTGATTTGATTTGAGTTTAAAAGATGAATTTCTTCTGTCTCAGAGTAAAAAAAATAAAATAAAGGGGCAACTGCTACTTTATTTCTCCTAAATGTGACTTTATATGTCATAATTGCAATTTTATTTCTTTGTAACTTTGTAACTCACAATTGCATCTTTATGTTGTATTTGTAAATCTGTATCTCACAAATGTACTTTATTTCTTATTTTAATTTTAAACTTTATCTCACAATTAACTGTTTTATATCATTTTTCTTTGAGTGTAAAAAGTGAAAAAAGCTCAATATGTAATAGCCAATTTTATAATTTCTTAAAGATGATAAAACATGAAAAAGGAAAGCTGGATACCTCAAACATCTGTTTATGCAAATGAGCAGATGTGGCAGCTGAAGAATCTGCCATGCAATTCGTGACGCAAGCCGTGCTGTTATGCGACACTGTACATGCAAGAAACGAGCAAAGCATGTAGACACATACATGCGTACAATCACTGCCTCATTCAGCCGCCTGACAGTCAGAAGCATTGAAGCCCAGAGCTGCACAGGAAGTGGCTGGTATTTAAGTGGACATGCCAACCAGAACTGGTCCGGCTCATCCGTCAGCCCTTTATTTTCTGCCCTTATAATAGGCATGTCATTTCAGTATGCTGACTTCATTATATCTCAGCCTGATTTGCATGAAAAGCTCCTTTATGCTACTTGGCTGTTGGATTGGTGTTACTGCTGAGATCATCAGTATGACGGTATTCCAGTCGGCTTGGAAAGATTATGCTTTACGTTTTATAAAAACCTTTAATAAAACAGTAGATTGCTAAGCATTTGTGAGTGTTTTGAGGAGATATATAGAGTATCAGTGTCACAGCTATGTTGTATATTTTAGTACAGCCTGAATGCTGAATTGACCAATCAGCATCCAGGACAGGATCAATCTGTTTTATAATGTGCTATAAAAAAAATCATTCTAACATCAAACAGCAACGACAGTTAACAAACCCACAGTAAAACCGTTCCCCTGTTAATGAAGTAAATCGCTGGCATTCAGTTGCTCTTTAGTCAAACCTAATTTCCAGTGTCTTGGAATTCATTTCTACAATGCTATTTATGCTGAGGAATTTGCTTAATTTCGCCATTTTTAGCCTCAAAATAGCTGAATCCATCTCATCTGACCAAACCATGCCAGTTAAAGGTCAGCTATGCCCCACAAGCCCTATGACCCACAAAATAAGAGAAGACTGTTCACATGACAGGAACATTCCCTGGGGTATGATGGCTGGGAATGGGGAATAACTGAATAGCCCAGGGTGAACTTTGATTTGCATATTGAAATTTGCAAAGTGATGACATAACATATACTGTCAGGTGAGACAGGTGAACCTTAAATCACTTGAGTCATTTAGGGTAGGTTCATATTCAGAATATGACCAACAACAATTACAATAATTTGCTGTATGTGCTGGGTATTCTATCCCACAATGCATTGCACTAAAATGCCAATTTAGAATGATGAATTGGAACAATGTGTCAGTTATATATAATTATATATATAATATATAATGTGTGCGAGTATAATTAATTATGTATATAAATATAACATACTGAACTCATTCAGTCAGCTGAACTCCATCTGCTAAATTAAGCATACAACATAATGTTGTTAATATGACAACAATGTAGCAAACTGTACAATTTTTAGTGTTTTCTGTTGCATTTAAAAATAGCAGGCAAAGTTATGTATACTGTGCTGATTTTTAGTATGCAGTCACGTGATAAATACATAAATAGTAAGTGTAATATATTCTAGTTCGCTTTTCTAAATTCAGCCTCTGTCTCTCAATTGTTTGCAGTAGTCAGCAGTGAAAAGACAGACTTTGATTTGTTTGGTTTGCGCCCTCTATGGGCAACACGAGGTAGTGCGCCATCCGTCACAGGTTTACTCAGTTGTCTGTTATCAGTTAGAGGTTACCGTTTTATTGAACAAGGATGTATGATCACTTTTCTGTAAGAGGAACAGGAAAAATTGATCGAACAGGGAGGTGACAATCTCACTATGACATGAAAGGTGCACAAATGATTAGTATAGGGTGTGTATGTGTGACTGAGAGGAGGAAGGGGTGAGAGATCGGAAGGGTGTGTGTGTGTGTGTGTGTGTACGTGCGTATGTTTCAAACTTAGAAAGAGAAAAGGAGTGACAAATGAAGAATAATCACTGGAAGATGAATGTGTGTGCATGAAGAGCTGAAATAGAAATCTATCTATCTATCTATCTATCTATCTATAATACATTTTAAGTGTAAAAATATATTAGAATAAAATTGGGTAACACTATATTTTAAGGTGTCCTTGTTACACGTTACATACTTACTATTATAATAACAATCAATTATGATAATTACATGCAAGCAACTCAAAGCCAAACCGTAATCCTCAACCTAACTCTAACCATATAGTAAGCACATGTAGTTAATTAATATGACTCAGTACTTAAATGTACAATTTGGACACCTTAAAATGAAGTGTAACCTAGAATTGTTTTTAAATATATAATTATAAAAATACATATTAACTGTTGTTGTAAGTACATTAAAAATATATTTTTAGATGATTGAATAAACAAATAATTAGAATACATTTACAGTAGAATTTTATGGTGAGACCAAAAAAAATTAAAAAAAATTTTTTTGTAGCTCTAAACATAATTTTGAAACTGTATGATTCAAGCATGTGCGTAAGAACAGCAAGGGAAATTTTAAGAACTTCTGATATATAATCATATGTATTTAAAGACCCCCTGAGGACAGTCACAACAAACTACCAAGACTGATGATGCATTTGCCACCACACCATCGTCAGAACTATGTTGTTACTTCTAAAAACATGATTCCATGTACCATCCATGCTCCAACTACCCATAATTCCCATAGTTACTATCTGTCATCTCTCATGCATCGAGTTCAGCTTCCCGTGAACGCTGAGATCGCACTCATGGACCCCCCACCCAGCGCTTTTCCCAGGCCAGTCTGATAAAGGTGAGGGTCATGTAATCTTATCGGCTGGACCGCTCGTGTTATTTCCGCTGGCACCCTTTCATACCACTGTTTGAGCACAAACGGCCCCTCCAGAGCCCGAGCCGCCCGCGGTAAGTCTTATCATCATGAATAGAGAACCGGGGACAGGGAACGTGACCACCTCAACAAGGAAACGCAGCACTGCAAAACACTGCAAACACATTCCCCCTCCTGAGACACTGTCGGGTCCAGAACACGCCACATGCCGCATTCAGGGCCACTATAAACCACTGGAACAGGAGGGCAGAGACGGCCCCTATAGGTTACTGTAAACTATCAGTGAAATCTACCATTTAAAAGTTGGTACAATTTGTTAATGTTTTAAGCTTCTTATGCTCACCAAGTTTGCATTTATTTGATTAAAAATAAAGTAATATTGTGCAAAATTATTACAATTTAAAATAACAGGTTTCTATTTCAATATATTTTAAAGTTTAATTTTTTCATGTGATGCAAAGCTGAATTTACAGCATCAGTCTTCAGTTTCACATGCTCCATCAGAAATCATTCTAATTTGCTGATTTGCTGCTCAAGAAACATTTCTTATTCTTATCAATAATTTGCTCTTAATACTTTTATGGAAACAGTGATACACTTTTTCAGGATTCTTTGAGCAATTATGTGAAATATGCTAAATCTTTTGCAACATTTGAAATGTCTTTGCTGTCACTTTTGATTACTGAAATGCGTCTTCGCTGAATAAAAGCATTAATATCTTTTTTTTAAATTCTTGAGTATTATATATAACACAATGTCATATGTGTGATTCATTAACAGGTTAAATGAATGGTGGGGAAACTTTGTGTGCAGGACCGATCTAAAAATGCGACTTTACAAGTTTTTAAACTTCCCACTAAATACTGTTTCTCTGATGAACCTGATTCATTAAAATGCCCCATGTCATAGTTGAAAAACTCCAGCGTGCAGATGAGATGTCCCATCCACCTTCAAGATTTACAGTAATGCTTATTATAGCAATAATTATTACACAAAACGGACAAACTTTAGCAAGTATAGTCACAGATTACTTTCTGAATTTATACCATAATACAGTTACAAATAATGTGCATTACTTACGAATTTACTATTAATATATTTATTATATATTCTAAACATTTTTTAGAATTGATTACTTTTATAAAATATAAATAACTTTTATTATTATATAGTATACGTAATTTGAAATGATCATTTGACCATAACAATCACATGCTGTATTCTTACGCTGCTTGCTCAATGCAAACAAATGCTGTGACACGACACAGCAAAACTTTATTATTAATAATAATGCAAAATGGTAGTGAGAAAAAAAAAAAATGAATTCGTTCAATAAACACTATAAAGTAGCTTGTTACTGTTCACATTGTGAAGCTAATCATATACATGCAGTTGTAAGAACTAAAGTTTCTGTAGTAAAAAAAAATATATATATAACAATGTGACTAAAACTGTAATATCTCTCATATTTCGGGCTTTCATTTACATCCTTAAGCAGGTAGGATATTGTTCCCCCACATCCTGCCATCTGATAAAGACCCCATCCTCTCAAACAGCGATCTTCTGTTAGTGAGCCGATCACTGCCTTCAGCTTACGCACCGGCGGGGTTCGAACTCAAACAAAGGAAAACAAGCGAGGTTTGTGCTGGTAACAGGTACCATCTGCGTCTGGTTACCTACCCGGCAGTGGTGCATGGGAAAAAAGAGGTAGCGCTCCTCTAAAATGAGCTGGCCGGAAGTGGCCCCTGAGCCGCTCAAAGCTGCTCCAGAGGTGTTACTGTCTCCTGTTTTGTGGTGTTAAACCATGAAACAGGAACTTTATTTTACATGTGCCCTGTAAAACGCCGCTCTTTTAATCTAGCTATACTGAGACCAAAGATTTAATTTAGGATTTAAAAAAAGTTTTACATATGGAGACAGTGATGGACTTAATCCTGAAACAGCCCGTTACAAACCCAAAACCACTATATGTATCACATATATAACAATCATGTAATGTTAGCATTACAAATACTGGGTAAAAACCCCTGTGGCCGGTCACACAAACTGCTTAGACTAGTTTTAAAAAGTTAGTAATCTATTATTTTTTTTCTTCAAGACTGGTCACTCTTTAAATTCAGTTATTAAAAGGTCTAATTTGAATCTGAAAAGTAAGACTGATTACCTCTTGGCTTAACATAGTGTTTATGTTTATGCAACTGTATCCTAAGGTTGTTGTAATGTATTATGGGATTGCTCTCTCTGTTAAGTATACAGTATATGCGATACTGCCTTGAAATTTGGTGGGGTTATAGTTAAGTTAAACTAAAACAAAAACAAAAAATTCTGTTCATTGAAATAAAATAAATGGTAACGTATTTTATGTTAGCTAATTGCCAAGGCAACATTTTTTAATTTCATTTAGTTTAACTTGATTTAACTATAAAAATAACTAAAACTGAAATAACTGAAAATTTAGTATAAAGGAACAATTTTCACTCAGAAATTTCTAGTAAATGTCACAGTTGATTACAAAGAAACAGCAACTAACACTGAATTAAATGTGAAATTTTAGAATTTAGAAAATCTTTGTTTTATTTGCAATTTTGAAAAATAATTTTACAGATTTATATATAGAAATATTTAGAAAAAAACAAATAAAAATGACAAAAAAACAAAATTACTGAAATTTCAATGACAATTAAAATGAAAACGGAAAATATTAAAATAAAATCTAATTTAGAATATTATTAAAAATGAATAGCATCGCAATGATGCTAAAATGACACTGATCTTAGCAGAAAGTATAATCTAATTTCTTAAAATGTTCACAGAGCTAAATTGTACTTTGCCAAACCACTGTTATAATGTTCAATCAGCATTAACTGCCAAAAGACACATACCGACTTTCAATCAAATAGAAAAAAAACCTAAAAAACTTTTTCTTGGAGCCACTTATTCCTTATTTAGGGAGTAATATCCCAAAGCAACGTAATTGGGTAGAAAATAGCACTTCCTAGAGCACGTCTCCATTTAAAACCATGACCAAAACCATGACTTCCTCTGCTCTAAATTAGTTCCATTCCTCTTTTTCCTTAGGATGCTCTTTTTGGAACACATCTAGGAGTTGGCCAGAGCCTGTGTTTTGGTTTTTGTTGTGCAATGCACTGGAGCTTGAAGGAAGTGTTGAAAATCACTTGATGACTGTAAGAGCTCCACTACAGAGCCGTTGCCAGCTCTTCCATCATGATTTGGGAAGGAAACTCAGGGATATGGATGCTTAAAGGAGCCCATTACGCAATAAAAAGTCATGACTACCTATAAACACTCAGCCAAACATTATTTAATCCATTCTTGATCAAATCACTGGAACAGGAGGGCAGAGACGGCCCCTATAGGTTACTGTAAACTATCAGTGAAATTCAAGTAGGTGGAGCATCGATTACTTCAGCGGAACTGAGAAACAAGCCTGACAGCTGGGGGATCTGAACAGCTCATTGTCATTTAGCTTATTGGATTTGTTTGGCAGAATGCTGAGCTCTAATTAGCTTTCAACCCAGTTTGGCAGAATTTATTATTTTAACTTTATCATATATATATATATATTATTATATATATTACCTTTAAATATATATTATATATATATTCAATTTAAAATAACAGGTTTCTATTTCAATATATTTTAAAGTTTAATTTTTTCATGTGATGCAAAGCTGAATTTACAGCATCAGTCTTCAGTTTCACATGCTCCATCAGAAATCATTCTAATTTGCTGATTTGCTGCTCAAGAAACATTTCTTATTCTTATCAATAATTTGCTCTTAATACTTTTATGGAAACAGTGATACACTTTTTCAGGATTCTTTGAGCAATTATGTGAAATATGCTAAATCTTTTGCAACATTTGAAATGTCTTTGCTGTCACTTTTGATTACTGAAATGCGTCTTCGCTGAATAAAAGCATTAATATCTTTTTTTTAAATTCTTGAGTATTATATATAACACAATGTCATATGTGTGATTCATTAACAGGTTAAATGAATGGTGGGGAAACTTTGTGTGCAGGACCGATCTAAAAATGCGACTTTACAAGTTTTTAAACTTCCCACTAAATACTGTTTCTCTGATGAACCTGATTCATTAAAATGCCCCATGTCATAGTTGAAAAACTCCAGCGTGCAGATGAGATGTCCCATCCACCTTCAAGATTTACAGTAATGCTTATTATAGCAATAATTATTACACAAAACGGACAAACTTTAGCAAGTATAGTCACAGATTACTTTCTGAATTTATACCATAATACAGTTACAAATAATGTGCATTACTTACGAATTTACTATTAATATATTTATTATATATTCTAAACATTTTTTAGAATTGATTACTTTTATAAAATATAAATAACTTTTATTATTATATAGTATACGTAATTTGAAATGATCATTTGACCATAACAATCACATGCTGTATTCTTACGCTGCTTGCTCAATGCAAACAAATGCTGTGACACGACACAGCAAAACTTTATTATTAATAATAATGCAAAATGGTAGTGAGAAAAAAAAAAAATGAATTCGTTCAATAAACACTATAAAGTAGCTTGTTACTGTTCACATTGTGAAGCTAATCATATACATGCAGTTGTAAGAACTAAAGTTTCTGTAGTAAAAAAAAATATATATATAACAATGTGACTAAAACTGTAATATCTCTCATATTTCGGGCTTTCATTTACATCCTTAAGCAGGTAGGATATTGTTCCCCCACATCCTGCCATCTGATAAAGACCCCATCCTCTCAAACAGCGATCTTCTGTTAGTGAGCCGATCACTGCCTTCAGCTTACGCACCGGCGGGGTTCGAACTCAAACAAAGGAAAACAAGCGAGGTTTGTGCTGGTAACAGGTACCATCTGCGTCTGGTTACCTACCCGGCAGTGGTGCATGGGAAAAAAGAGGTAGCGCTCCTCTAAAATGAGCTGGCCGGAAGTGGCCCCTGAGCCGCTCAAAGCTGCTCCAGAGGTGTTACTGTCTCCTGTTTTGTGGTGTTAAACCATGAAACAGGAGCTTTATTTTACACGAGTCCTGTAAAACGCAGCTCTTTTAATCTAGCTTTACTGAGTCCAATCATCTCCAAATGGTTGTGAGTTTAATTTAGGATTTAAAAAAGGGTTTACATATGGAGACAGTGATGGACTTGAACCTGGTACAAACCCACAGCCAATACGAGCTTACCGTATGTATCACATATAGCTCATGCAAACACCAATAACAGCAATAATTATGTAAAATACATAGATTGTAATGTTATCATTATGCTAACCAAAGCACACACAAATATTGGGTAAAAACACCTGAGGTTGTCGCAATGCATTATGGGATTGCCCTCTCTGTGAATTATACAGCATATGCGATACTGCCTTAAAATTTGGCAGAAACTTAAACTAAAAGAAAAAAAGTTTCCTGAAATAAAATAAACACTAAAAAATACTGTAAAAACATAATTTTGTGAAATGTTATTACATAATATTTAAATAATTTTAATAATACTTAAAATGACAGTTTTCTATTTCAATATATTTTAAAGATTAATTTATTCCTGTGATGCAAAGCTGAATTTTCAGCATCATTACTCCAGTCTTCAGTGTCACATGATCCTTCAGAAATCATTCTAATTCGCTGATTTGCTGCTCAAGAAAATGTCTTATTATTATCAGTCTTTTAATATTTGTGCTTAATATTTTAATGGAAACCGTGACGCACTTTTTTCGGATTCTTTGAGCAATTTATTTGCAATGGAAATGATTTGTAACATTTTAATTGTCTTCACTTCGCTAAATGAAAGTATTAATATCTTTAAAAAAAATTTAAATAAATAAAACAAATTACAAAAATCACTATAAAATTTGCATTACCTGAAATAAAATAAACGCTAATGGAAATAAAATATAATAAATATTTTATGTCAGCTAGTTGCCACCATTTACCATTTTTGTTTAGTTTAACTTGATATACTAAAATAACTCAAACTGAAATAAAAATGAATAAAAACTACACTGACTGAAAACAATTTGGTGTAACAGTTTTCACTAAGAAATTGCTAGTAAATTTCACAATTGATTACAAAGAAACAACAACTAACACACTGAATTAAATGTGAAATTTTAGAAATACTTAAATAGTTTTTTCCTGTGAAATGTATTTTAATAATCTTTGTTTTATTTACAATTTGCACCATTTTTACAGTGTATATAGACATTTTTTTAAAGTTAATAAATAAAAATGACAAATTGATGACTAAAACTTCAACTAAAAGTTCAACTAAAAAATATATTAAAAAACTAATTTAAAACATTAAAAACAAATAGTGTCTCAAATATGCTAAAATGACACTGATCTTAGAAGAAAGTATAATTTCTTAAAAACGCTCCCTCTAGGTTTGGAACCAAGTTAAATTGTACTTTGCCAAACCACTGTTATAACTTTCAATCAGCTTTACCTCTGCCAAATGACACATACCGACTTTCAATCAAATAGAAAAAATACATTTTCTTGCAGCCACTTATTCCTTATTTAGGGAGTAATATCCCAACGCAATGCAATTGGGTAGAAAATAGCACTTCCTAGAGCACGACTCCATTTAAAACCATGACCAAAACCATGACTTCCTCTGCTCTAAATTAGTTCCATTCCACTTTTTCCTTAGGATGCTCCTTTTGGAACACATCTAGGAGTTGGCCAGAGCCTGTGTTTTGGTTTTTGTTGTGCAATGCACTGGAGCTTGAAGGAAGTGTTGAAAATCACTTGATGACTGTAAGAGCTCCGCTACAGAGCCGTTGCCAGCTCTTCCATCATGATTTGGGGAGGAACCTCAGGGATACGGATGCTTAAAGGAGACTAGCATGCATTACAAAGTCAAGACTTCCTCGAAACACTCATCCAATCATTATTCGTTCCATTCTTAATCTGAATATTTTCAAGCACTGATTAAATGAATTAGCAATAACTATGAATTCTTTTGATTCAGTAGGGACTCCATGTGAGCGGGGAATGTGTTTTGAAATCCCAACCACAAAACTGTCTTTTCTGACAATTCTAATCAAATTAATCAAAGTGTAAAATTGCGTGTGAACTCACTGGAGAGAAAAAGAGGTGGCCACAGAATTGCCTGCATGTAAACTATCAAGAAAAGGGAAAAAATAGCAAACTGCTATTAGTATGTTTATCCAAATTCAGCCATAGAATGTTAGGAAATTTGTTTTGTGATGCCTTATCTCTGGCTCGTGTACTGTGGTCAGTTCTATATGAGATGTCCTGAGGGGTAAAAATGAGCTAATACAATGTTTCAATGCTCAAGTCATTTCCTCAAACACATCACATGAGCTGTGAATGAATGAACCCTGGTAATACAACTTCCTGACAACTAGATAAAGAATTCCAGAGGCGAGGGAAAGAAAACTGGCATGTTTTCAGAAAACAAAATGCAAATCAGCATATTAGAATGATTTGGATCATGTGACACTGAAGACTGGAGTAGTGACGCTGAAAATTCAGCTGTGCATCACAGGAATAAACTACATTTGCAAATATATTCAAATAGACAACATACATTTTAAATTGTATTAATATTTTACAATATTACTGTTTTTACTTATAATATAGTGAACATAAGAGAACATAAAAATCTTACCGATCCCAAACTTTTGAACAGCAGTATTAATAACAATAAAGCCCCGTTCACCCCAAGAATGATAACTATAAAGATAACGATATTAGCGTCCACACCAGCGAGCGATATCGTCTGTTTACTCTGAGCGCACGCGCGTCTGCCGCTTTAAATTCTTGAGCTCGTTATGGCAGGATGGATTCTGATTGGGTGTCAATGTTTTTATGGTTCATCAACTGGAAAAAAATAGTTCTGAAAGTGATTCCAACGATATCGTTTCTCTGTGCCTTTATCGTTATAGTTGTGGTGTGGGTTTTTAGAACTATATCTTTATCGTTATCTTTATAGTTATCGTTCTTGGTGTGAACGGGCCTTAATAGTAAATAAATAAATATCAACTTGTGTAAATATATGTATGTTGCATTAAATAATCATTATATGCAACTTTTAGTGGTATCACTGCAAGCACATTACTTATAAAAAGTAACTAAAAGTTACTTTTAGAAGCAAGCATTCCCGACACTGTTATTCAATTTGTAATTAGTCAGAATTAGTAAAATCACTTTGGAAATTACACATCACTGAAAGTATACATGATAAAAGACGTTCTCTGCTCTATTTTTGGCCAGAACCGTGACTTTTCTCTTCAAAGTTTCCTCTTCAAGATAACATCATGAATCTAAAACAGTTTTAAAGGGCCGACAAACAAGGGAGCTTTGATGTAATTCAGGTGAGATCTGGGACTTGCCCTGGGCTAAATCTGGACACCTGTAGGCTGTTAAATGTTAAAAGGTGAAGGTGACAGGTTAATGAAATACATTTTTGTTTTATGAGTATAAAGACTACTGCTCTAAATCAAACAAGAGGCGTCAATCCTTGAAACACCTAAAAATATCCATTCAGGTTTGGAAAACAAACACAGTAATCATGCAGGATGAAATCATACAGTCAGGGTGAAAGGCGCACGACAGATCTGAGGCCAAAAATAGGACGATCAGATTAATGGCAATGAGTGTCAAGCCCTGAAAGCCAGCATCTTCCGCATGTCATTTTTTTCCATCAGTTTAAGAGCTGTCATAGTTGCCCTTTGCCCTGGGGTTGCTGACTTGCAGTTTGCCACTGGTAAGCACTACAAACAGGCAACCGCCTCCATGACCTCTGATCCTAGAAGGGGTGGGTTCCACATGTGGGTCAATGTTTTTATTTCAAAACAGAAAATGAGAGAGTGAAAGGAGAGAAATGTTGGTTTGCATAGGTCATCTACAGCAAACACCTCAACACTGTCACACATATCAACAGGTTTTTATTGCATCTGAACTACAACAATAGCATCAATGTGTCTGGCTACCTAGAGGAAAATGTTAGCGCTCAGAGTTTGCTCTTTCATATATAGCTCAGGAGACTTAAAGGGATAGTTCACTCAAATATTAAAAAATAGCCGTCATTTACTCATCTCGTTTGAAATTTGAATGACTTTCTTTCTTTTGTAGAATATAAAAGATATTCAGAAAAATGTCTTAGTGTTTTTTTTATACAGTGAAAGTCAATGGGGTCCAATAAATGTTGTTTTGGCCCCCGACTTTCATGTATGGACAAAACAGTTCTACAGCATTCTAAGTATCACAGAACAAAGAAAGCTGAGTAAATCATGACAGAACTGTTTTTTTGTAGTGAACTTCCCTTTTATGGAGGGAGATAGATAGATAGATAGATAGATAGATAGATAGAAGAACAATATGACAATAGATGGATAGAACGACAGAACGATGGATGGATGGATGGATAGATGGATAGATAGATGAAAAAGAATGACTGTTTTCAAGCAGGTTTCCAAAAGAAAGCTAAATCATGACAGAACTGTTTTTTTGTAGTGAACTTCCCTTTTATGGAGGGAGATAGATAGATAGATAGATAGATAGATAGATAGATAGAAGAACAATATGACAATAGATGGATAGAACGACAGAACGATGGATGGATGGATGGATAGATGGATAGATAGATGAAAAAGAATGACTGTTTTCAAGCAGGTTTCCAAAAGGATCGATCGACTACAGCAAGCAAGTATCACTGCAAGCACATTACTTATAAAAAGTAACTAAAAGTTACTTTTAGAAGCAAGCATTCCCGACACTGTTATTCAATTTGTAATTAGTCAGAATTAGTAAAATCACTTTGGAAATTACACATCACTGAAAGTATACATGATAAAAGACGTTCTCTGCTCTATTTTTGGCCAGAACCGTGACTTTTCTCTTCAAAGTTTCCTCTTCAAGATAACATCATGAATCTAAAACAGTTTTAAAGGGCCGACAAACAAGGGAGCTTTGATGTAATTCAGGTGAGATCTGGGACTTGCCCTGGGCTAAATCTGGACACCTGTAGGCTGTTAAATGTTAAAAGGTGAAGGTGACAGGTTAATGAAATACATTTTTGTTTTATGAGTATAAAGACTACTGCTCTAAATCAAACAAGAGGCGTCAATCCTTGAAACACCTAAAAATATCCATTCAGGTTTGGAAAACAAACACAGTAATCATGCAGGATGAAATCATACAGTCAGGGTGAAAGGCGCACGACAGATCTGAGGCCAAAAATAGGACGATCAGATTAATGGCAATGAGTGTCAAGCCCTGAAAGCCAGCATCTTCCGCATGTCATTTTTTTCCATCAGTTTAAGAGCTGTCATAGTTGCCCTTTGCCCTGGGGTTGCTGACTTGCAGTTTGCCACTGGTAAGCACTACAAACAGGCAACCGCCTCCATGACCTCTGATCCTAGAAGGGGTGGGTTCCACATGTGGGTCAATGTTTTTATTTCAAAACAGAAAATGAGAGAGTGAAAGGAGAGAAATGTTGGTTTGCATAGGTCATCTACAGCAAACACCTCAACACTGTCACACATATCAACAGGTTTTTATTGCATCTGAACTACAACAATAGCATCAATGTGTCTGGCTACCTAGAGGAAAATGTTAGCGCTCAGAGTTTGCTCTTTCATATATAGCTCAGGAGACTTAAAGGGATAGTTCACTCAAATATTAAAAAATAGCCGTCATTTACTCATCTCGTTTGAAATTTGAATGACTTTCTTTCTTTTGTAGAATATAAAAGATATTCAGAAAAATGTCTTAGTGTTTTTTTTATACAGTGAAAGTCAATGGGGTCCAATAAATGTTGTTTTGGCCCCCGACTTTCATGTATGGACAAAACAGTTCTACAGCATTCTAAGTATCACAGAACAAAGAAAGCTGAGTAAATCATGACAGAACTGTTTTTTTGTAGTGAACTTCCCTTTTATGGAGGGAGATAGATAGATAGATAGATAGATAGATAGATAGAAGAACAATATGACAATAGATGGATAGAACGACAGAACGATGGATGGATGGATGGATAGATGGATAGATAGATGAAAAAGAATGACTGTTTTCAAGCAGGTTTCCAAAAGGATCGAAACACTACAGCAAAAATACTTAACATCAGTAAGATGAGAAAGTCTCTTGGCCTTTATCTGCACAAAGTGCATTGACTGGACTTGGATGAGTACATTAGACTTTAGTCTGGACGAACTGTATGATGATACGACCATATGACCATAACTGTGGGTGGGATTCTGGTGCAGATGTTGTCTGTAACTAGGTTTCCACCCAGCAACAGGATAAATCATGAACACCCTGGACTATCATCAAGAAAATCAGCCAGCTGATCTGGGGAGCGATTTAATGGCACTGTGCGCAGCTTGACACCGTAGGGTTCATCAAGTCCATTTCTGAAATGGATAAAACCCTCAAATTCAAAAAAGAAATCCAGACTGTGCGGACAACTCCCCTTTTGTCACGAAGCAGACGTGTAATCAGTTTTCTTTGGCGTAAGTTAAATAAAGTCATAAAGTGGTACTAATGTTTTAATTTACCACCATGTGTCTGCTGTGTGATGCTCATCCCTGTCTGCCCTGCGTCCCGCTGACCCTCATCTTCAGAGACCAACAGTTGCTATATGGCTGGACCAGAGAGACCAAATAAAATGGAAGAGATGGAAGAAGAGACGGGAAAAAATGAGGGGAAGGAGGGGTGGGAGACGAGGCAGGTGGCAGAAGCAAAGATGTGGACCAGAAAAGAGGATGATATTCCTCCCAACTAAATTGCTAGTGACACGTTCCCCTTTCAAACTCGAAAATGAGGCAAAGGATTGAGAGTGAAATGAAAGATCGGAAGAAAGACAGTAAATGGCAGAGAATCAGTCCATATGAAGCAGTGCTGGACTCAACAAGTTAGCGATTACTGATTAGCCAGTTCAGTCCCGCGGGGAGGCTTGTCTGTCCTTGGCTTGGGAAAACAACATAAAAGGATGCCGGCTGTTTTGTGCGGGTGACTTGAAAGCGCAGTGGCTATCAGAGACATTAGCCTTATCAATGGCCGGTGCTTTAGAGCTGAGCTATATGAAGCAACAAGGGCATGTCTCCAGTGAGGAGATAACTAACACATACCTCCAGCCCTATTTGCATGCACCCGGGTAACAGGAGGGACAGGACGGGGAGGGAGGTGGTTTAAAATAATTATTTAATGAGAATTTGAATTAAAAGAAGAAAAAAATTGGCCAGAACTAGGCAGCGATGCCAGACGCACTCCAAATGCCCATTTTGGTGGCATAGCCAGCAAGGTTGGCACGCGACTGGCACAGCTAAGGCTTCCAGATCCATAACATCTGCTGGGCCGAGCTGTTCTTGGGTGGGACGGATAAAGAGCATTGTAACATTTGAGGTCAATAAGTGCGAACTAAACTTGTGCGAGGTGGGCTTTTAAAATGAGAGCTTGACAACTAGGCTTTATGGGCAGGAGAAGTCAATGTTCTTATTACCAACAGTCACTTTTAATAAAGACTTTTGAAAAAAAAAAACACTCGTCATAATTTTTTTAATGATGGCTGATTGTGCAATTTGTTAAAAGGGATAGTATGCATTTTTAACTACACACTGTCATATGAATAACGAGTCAGTAACATTGATTGAAGTTTGATTCAAAAAAAAAAAATCAAGCTCAGTAGAGTCCTTGGGTCAGGAGTCGATATCTCACGACCAAATCCTACGTATTTTACGAGGTGGCTAATTCGTACGACCTCACTCGTGCGATTTTGTACGATTTCTGTGAGAGGTAAGTTTAGAGGCGGGGTTAGGGTTGGTCTTTCGTACGAATTCTTACGAATTTGCAATCTCATAAAATGCGTATGATTTTTCACTAATCGTACGAATTCGTACAAGTGAGATCGTACGAATTAGCCACTAGTACAATATGTACGAATTGCTGTGAGATCAGCATGGTATTACATTAGTTGTGTTAGATGTATTTGATTCACTAAAAACAACCAAATCTTTAGAGTCAGTCATTCTTGAAATGGACTACACTGCTTGAACTATGTGTTTTTGATTCATCAAAAAGGACTGAATCATTAGAGCCATTTGTTTTTTGAAATGGACTACACTTGTTGCACTGTACGTTTCTGATTCACTAAAAAGATCTGAATAATTAGAGTCATTTGTTCTGTAATCGGGCAACTCTAGTTGCACTGTATGTTTCTGATTCACTGAATAGTGCCAAATCATTAGAGCCAAACTTTTCTGCCCTTTTGCAAAACTGCCAATCGTGTGGATTTCTATAGGAATGACTGGATTACTTAATCATTGGAAGACTAGAAGCTTCAAAAAGGACACAAAAACACTATTAAAATGCCATAAAATTGATCTATATGTGCTTTATATTCCAAGTCTTCCAAAGTCCTTTAATAGTTTTGTGTGAGAAACAAACTATAAATTTAAGGTAAAAATGTAAATCTGCCCCTCTGTGACTACATAAAGTGAACTGAACCTAATTTGTACACGAATAATTAAGACTGGTTTTGAGAACTGGATTGTCTGATTGAAGAATCTGAGTGAAAAGAAAGATTTGTTTTACTTTCATTCGTTGCAATTGTTTGGAAAAGAGCAACTAGCACATTTGTCAAAATGGCTCCTTTTGTTTGTGTTCCACTGATGAAGTAAGTCATATGGGTTTGGAATGACATGAGGGTGAGTAAATAATAACATTATTTTTGTTTTTGAGTGAACTGTCCCTTTAAAGGGGTCATCGGATGCAAAATTCACTTTTCAAGTTGTTTGAACATAAATGTATGTTGGACGTGTGTGTACACATTCATCCTATAATTATAAAAATCCATCCAGTGTTTTTTTTTAAATCCCTATTTTAAAATCCCCTTTCGTAAACAGCAGTAAGTTACTGTATCAGAGGAGCTTGGTTACCAGCACCTGAACTCACCTGTGCACATCGACTCACAAGAAGCTTTCATAAAATATTAGGCTGACTCCCAGTGGATGTTTGGAGTTTGTACAAACATCTAGGCCAAAGTTCATCCTTCCTTGTCCTACTCTTGGCTCTTTCGTACTTTTCCACAGGCTCAGCTGAAAGTCTGACGCACCTTCCGAAGGACAAAGGTTTCCCACAAGAAAAACACACTGGGCCTTACGGTGTTGTCCTCTCTTTCGTTGTGCCTGGTTACATAAAACTAAACCAATCAATCTAAGGACTGACTCCTGAAAAGCAAATACCTTGGGCTGGACTGACATATTTTTTGCCAATGGCAACAATACAGAAAACTACTTTTTAGAAATAAAATAAATCACTCCAGCGAGAACTTTAATCCCTCTTGTGTGAACTTTCACCTCCGCTAGTGCAATTAATGCTTGCTTGGAGCAATTTCGTTAGTCATCCTGAGGTTATACGCAGTTCACAAACCTTACATCGCGCTCTGAAGTGGAGCATCTGAATTGCATTGTGGGATATGCTTCTGTGTGGCAGTACGGTAAGAATTACCAGTACCCGAAAATATACAATAATCATGGCAGGAAATTGTATTAGTTCAAAGACCTCAGCCGCAGTGAGGGAAAACCTCATCCCTGCATTTGTCCCTGTCATCGACACAAAGGGAACCACATTTTAACTGGTGATAGTGAGAAAGCGAGCGTTCTGTCAGGTCTTATTTGTTCAAGCCGCGCACGCTACGTATGCTTCGCGAGCATTGGCCGCACGCTAAATGGTTGCAAATGGAGCCCTGATCCACTGTTGTAGTCACATATGACTCCCATGCATCCCCATCAACAGGCCCGGTCAATTAGTAACTTGCAAGGAAAATAAATTGTGGCTTGTGAAGGCTTCCCAGGACAGCTTTAACAGATTGGCTTAGTAAATGGATCCCCACTCGACAAAACGCCCATTCTCTACCTGCTGATAATAATCTGACTTTATTTAAACTGGTTTAAGCGGCCGAGTATGTGTGTGTGTGTGCAGGAGTGTGTGGAAGTTGTGGTAAGTTGGGTAATTGAGATCGTATTTTAAGGCAGACCAGGTCTTGACTCAATCATGCTGGTCTGATAATTCATGCGTGTATTGATCCCTGAACTTTAAACGTACTATCATGTTCCTTGCCAAAAGATAAGATAATTTCAAAATGAAATTATTTTACTAATAATGTTATTTACTAAATAACAACTCAATAAATAACACAGCTCTTGCAAAAGGTGTTTACACAGAGACTTTTAATTAAGGTGGCAGTCCAATAATTTTCCTTAACTATACATTAAACAATACTAAATACACATCTAGTATCATATTTTATTCATTAATAATTAAAAAATATTACTGATAAAATGCATAATGGGTGTCTTTATCTAAAAACAATTGAATCATTAGAGTCTTTTTTTTTTTTTTTAATTGGACTAAACTGATTGCACTGTATGTTTTTGATTCACTAAAAAGGACCAAATCATTAGAGTCACTCATTCTGTAATCAGACTGGTTGCACTTTATTTCTGATTCACTGAAAAGTGCCAAATAATTCAAGTCATTTGGTCTGGAATCAGACTACATTTGTTGTGCTATATGTTTTTGATTCACTAAAAAGCATCAAATCATTAGAGTAATTTGTTTTGGAATCAGACTACTCTAGTTGTGCTAAATGTACTGATTCACTAATAACAACCGAATCATTAGATTCGGTCGAATCGGACCACAATGCTTGCACTATATGTTTTTGATTCATGAAAAACAATTGAATCATTAGAGTCATTTGGTCTGGAATCAGACTACTCTAATTGTGCTAAATGTATTAATTCACTTATAACAACCGAATCATTAGAGTCAGTCGAATCGGACCACAATGCTTGCACTATATGTTTTTGATTCATGAAAAACAATTGAATCATTAGAGTCATTTGGTCTGGAATTAGACTACATTTGTCGTGCTATATGTTTCTGATGTACTAAAAAGAACCAGCTTATTAGAGTCATTTGTTTAGGAATTGGACTACATGCACGCTATATGTTTTTGATTCACTACAAAAAACTGATTCATAAGCTCATTTGTTCTGTCATTAGCGTTATAGATTCAGTAGAGTTGTTGCGGTGCCCCTGAATTGTCATGAAAAACTTGAGTTTGTAAAGTCTTTGAATTTGGCTTCTCCCTTTACTGTCTGTCAGCAGTACGACATGTTTTCTAACGAAGCACAATGTTAACACACTAATTAAAGGACTAATGTTCGCAACTAACAGCAAAGTTTGTGATTGACGTTTCCGATTTCTTGAGTACTATTAACCTGGAATCACAGGCTACACTAGTCCTGTTCTTGAAAGGCTGTAATGTGAGACAGAGGTATTTCAGCCACGGGAGAAGCCTTCAAAGGTGATCCGCTCTGGCATCAACCAGTCATTTTGCTGCCTTTGTCACTTTATGAACAGAAACAGTGAATTTTACTTGGCACGTGAAAACTGTTAATAAGTTGAAGAGAAATTTGTTTTAAGATTTTCTCTTTAATGCAAAACAGACTCTGCTACATTGTCAATTTTTTTTGCTTAGCCTTTCTAACGCATTCCTTTTGATTTCTGACATCTTCCAAAAACAAAGTCATCAAAGTTTAACGTTTTGTTGTTGTTTGTTTGACAGTATTTACATATTATCTATTTAATGACCTAATCAATGTACCTAAATGAGGAAATATTTATTTAATTTCTTTCTGTAAATTCATAATAAAGTATAATTACTTTCTGAAAAATGTATAATAAAGTACAATTACTTCCTGCAAATTCACTAAATTGAAGTATTTTCAAAAAACAGTGAAAAGTTTGACTCCTTGTCACAGTTTTACCGCATTTGAAACTTGAAGTGTGAGAAAAAGCGCAGCAGGCCCAACGTGTGCATCAAATATTTGAGTGTTTGTAATATCATACTTTGGTTTAAAATTCCCTCATGCTTCTATATCTGCACTGTGCATGTTTTTAGCTCATCCTATTTTCCATAGACCTGTAATTTGAAGGTACTTAAAATGCATCCGCCACAAAGCAGATCGGCACTGTGGCTCAATGAGGCTTCAGATCCACCAGGAGACGAACCAGCATGGGAAGACAACAAGAGCCATAAGCTCCAAATTATTGTAATTATCATACGCTTTGGGAATTTCCTGTAGCAGATAATGGGGTATACGAATGTCATATGTAAAGTGTTATAATCGTGGAATTGTTTCATATAGTCGCTGATGGGCCCAAGATGGAGAACTCTGTGCACTCTGTTGCAGTTAAATTCACACATGTCCTGGTGTGCTAACTATAGGAGTGGTGGTCACCGACCGATTACAGAGCTGAGAGACTTCAAACGCCCTTTAAAAGGAAGAAAACTATAACATGACTGCCACCATTGAAGGGCAGATGCTAAAGCAAGTGTACAACTTTCCAAAACCAAACTCCAAACAATGTTGAAGTACTGTAAATGACTGAATTACTGTAAATTGTTGTTATTATTATTTTAATTTATTACTCCTGCTTGCTAGGAAATTGTTAGGAAAGAGATGATGCTGGCATGGGGAAATAGTCAAGACAAAAAACATAATAATGTGACTATAAACTCTATCAATGCTGAAAACTTACTGAATCAAATGTGCATTTCCTCATCTGATTAGGAAATAAATAAATAAATTGTTCAATTCCAATTCAACTTTTAGTTTAATGGTAACATTATTATTATTATTATTATTATTGGAAAATATAATATAATATAAATAGTTCAATAGTTAAATAAATAAATAGTTCAATTCCAATACAACTCAGTTTAATGTTAACTTTTAATTATTATTGTTATTATTATTATTGGAAAATATAATATAATTAGATATTTAAAAAAATATTGGTTTTTTGTGTTTAAATGTTTGATTATGTTTAAATATGGGGGGAGCAAATAAAAAAGCAAAAAAATTTTTATATTTGATTAATATAATTATAATATAATTATAAATATAAATAAATAATTATAATTAATATAATAATAAATATAAATGCTATAATTCAATATTTAAATATATACTTTTTTAATTGTAATATTTTAATAGTAGTATTATAATTCCAAACAAACAAAGAAACAAACACGGATGGATGAATGGACAGAAAATGATGAACAGAGAGAGGATTGGGATCAAAAAAACTCAACATGAGCGCCATGTGTCAGGGCTCCAACCAAAGCTCAATGCTAAAATAAATGTAAAATAAATCTAACTGTGTAGGGTCAGTTTCTTAGCATATGTAAATCAAAATGGTTCTATACTGTCCGACTGAACATCTATAGTTGTATCGTTACATAGCGAAGACTACGAACTATGCAAAAATTCAAGATGCCTAGATTGGCTGATGAGGAATGAAGCGAAGGCAGTGTTTTACATTACAGGAGTCCTTGGAGGTAACTAAATATGTCTACATTTATGCAGGAAGCATGAAAAGAAAACAGCAGCAATGCTCGCATACAATCCGCAACTTTCAAAATGTCAACCCACACATGAAAATACTTTTCAACGCACATGACGTCAGATTATAAGCGCTGACTTTTTGGCCCATAAGCTGCACCAGTCCCCCCCTCCACGGCTCTGACAAGCACCCTGAAGTAGGTGAAGATCAAACACCGCAGCCTGGGGTAAATTATATCAGATTCCACTTTGTTACGAAGGCCTGCGTTCGCTTTCCGACATTTACAGTCGAGGCCGACCCTCGCGGAGGCCCCTCGGTCTCTTTCTCTCTAAATCCCGACAGCCGCTTGCGCTTGAGTCAGGAGGGGGGTTAAGGAAGAAAGAAAACGCAGACCATCTGACTTCCATTGCTCAGCTCGCGTGTGTGTTCCGTTTAGCCACCGGTATTTGGATGAGGCGTACGGCGCAGTTACCAGAGCCCTGCTTCGAAACGTGTATGATGTCATTGAGGTTCTATCATTACAGGCTGCAGATGAGGCTGCTTTGGATAGGCCAGGTCAGTTCCCACGCTTGCTTGGCAGAGATCAGCTCCTGCAGCCATAATGTGAAGAAGCTTCTGGACAAGATTAAAAATGGAAGAGAATGAAAAAACAAGAAAGGCTGAGGATCTCCTTTTTTTTGGGCGCTCCCTCCTCGTTCGTTCTGAACGGCTCTTATGTTGCATTCCATATCAGTGAGTCTGTCTAAGAGGCCCTACTTGCGGGAGTCTCTTGTTTGATAAACACAAAGAAGTACAATGAAATGCACTAATGTCAGAAAGCAAGGGCTCCGCTGATTTCTCGCTTTTAAGTCTTAATATGGATGATGTTCCAGCTGTTTATCTGTGTGAGGCTGTTATCATGTGTCTTTGGGTGTGCTGTGATGTGAGATGCAGAAACCAGCACTTCCTGTAGTTTCTGTTGCTCAACTGGTAAAGCATGGCGCTAGTAACATCAAAGATACTTCACTACTACATAGTAAGGGGGAAGCAGTTTGTAAAATAAGCAGTATGTTTGAAAATCAAGTATTTGTAAAACAGTCGCCGAAAAGATTGTACCCAGATTGTAAATGGCAGGTAATAGCAAAAATGTCAATGCCAACATGGCGGATTTATAGTACTGTACTTTTGGATTGTATTCGTATGAGGTTGTGAATTCAGAATTGAATATACTGTTTTTCAATAATTCATTTAGCAAAGGTTTTTTGCAAAAAATCATATAACTAATTTTAACAAGAAAAGTTTGCAGCAAAAAAGTTAAAAAGCCTACAATAGGCAGAACAATAGAATGACAGAATGATGGATAGACCGATAGTACGATAGACGAACAGAACAGAACGAACGAACGATCGATTGATTGATCGATAGATAGATAGAATGAAAGATAGAACGAAAAAACAATAGAACGATAAATACAGTATATAGAACAAAAGATAGAATGACAGACAGACAGAGACAGATAGACAGATAGAACAACAACAGAACAATAGATGGAATGAGAGAATGATAGAACGAAAAAACAATAAAACGATAGATACATAGAATGAAAGATAGAACGAAAAAACAATAGAACGATAGATATATAGAACAGACAGACAGACAGACAGACAGACAGATAGACAGATAGATAGATAGATAAAATGATAGAACGATAAAATGATAGATGGATTAACACGTTAGCAGGTACAATATTAATTTATGTCAAAAGGATGGGTTTTATTTTCATTCTACTAGGCACACACACTATCACTGTCAGGCACATCAGTTTCAGGGCATCAGGGTCACCAAGCTGGCATCTCAGCCATGGCACAAACTGATACCCATGAGGGTGCAACACTACCACTGCTAGCGTAGGGGGGTGGCAGACAGATAGGGGCCTACCAAACAGCTTGCCACCATAACCGACAGTGGCTGGAGAACAATGAGCGCAATTATTGAAAAGAACACAGTCCAAGTCTGAGAGCCCTTCCCCGTCAAGTCTGTTTACTCGCGAGGGGGTTCGTGACAGGCCACTGACCTCCCTAACACCAGCGGTCCTTTAGAAGCAGCCAGTTGTCATGGTTTTCCTCCATCACCAATGACAAGTGTCCAGCTGGAAGGGCTTTCTGGGCCATTGATTACTCGACTGTATTCTGCAGATCTGCCCGAGCAAGTCAGAACAGCGGGACGAGGGGGCGTGACATGAAAATAAACCCTAGAGTGTGACGGATAGGTTTTCTGAAGGTTACAATGCTGAGGTAATATGGAAAGATTCGCCAGGGCTCGAACAATAATAAGTGGTGAATCACAGCTTTCATGGACCATTAGAAAGAAATTCCATTTTTACAGCTTTTTTGGCTGCTGAGAACCCCCAGACAACCGATCGGGAGGGTAGGCGGGGCTAGCGGCGCGTTACCGGTGCAGCCAAAACTCTCGGCGACTCCTTGCAGGAGCCGTGATGCTCCTGGGAGCGAGAAACTGCTATGGATTCCAGCTGAAGAAACAGCTCCAGTTCAGCGCCGCATCTCGCACGGTAGCCGAATTTGAAAGGGCAAAGCGGGGACCGTTTCCACATCGCTGATACCCAGTACAGTACTTGTTTCTGCAAATGAATAGTCTTTGAAGTGTGTTGAAGAGTCTCGCCTCTAACAATGAATAATAGGCAGCTTATGCGAGAGCGCCTGTGTCAAGTGCCACACAGAGCCAAGTAGGCAACCGAGGGGCGCCTGCTGTACTTTTCCATCAGCGCTGCTCTGAATCCTTGAATCGCATTTACAGCTTCCTCGCTGTGTGTGTGTGTTATGCGTGTATGGTGTGGGTGAACAGAAGCACAGAGCTCCTCTGTATTGTGTTGCGCAGAAGAAGGTGGAGCGGGAGCAGGCGGGGTGTGTGGTACGGGCTTGATGTAGGGGGTGTGATTGGTGCCAGAGTGCTCCAGAACTGCAGGGAACTCCCTCCAGATCCCAGCTGCCCAAGCCTGGCTGCAAGCTGCAAGCAAGTGCCAGGCTTCTTTCGGCCTTCCTGGAGAAATTCCAGCCTGCATGGGAGGAGGACGAGGCCAGGAAAATGCCAAAAATAATGTCTGGGCATATATAAAGTTAATCTCATGGGTCAGACAATGCTGAGTCATAAAGAAAGCAAACACTCAGGGAAGTTTTTATAGAGGACCCGATTTCATTTGTCTTCAAGAGGAACAAAGATCACATTGCAATGCTTAATCTGCTTTACCTGTTATTTTTCCAAATTAAAGCAGAATGGAAGAAACTCCTGCAGGTATAGGGCATGTGCAACAGGGCATGCGTTTTAAAATCGACAAGTCTTGGGCTGCCTGAAGGAGGCTTTTACATTAGACACGTTCTTATGTTTAGAAGCTAGACACTGTGAAACGGGTCGTGAAATGTTGTGAGACACTAAAAAAAGTGTGAAAAATCACATGATAGCCAAGATGCATCTTCTTCAGAGTGTTATACCATACTTTCAAAAAATAAATTTCATACAGGATGCATTAAATTGATCAGAAGCGATAGTAATGACATTTATAATGTTACAAAAAATTTATATTTCAAATAAATGCTGAACTTTCAATTCATCAAAGAATCCTGAAAAAATGTATCATGGTTTCCACAAAATGTTTCTTGAGCAAATCAGCATATCAGAATGATTTCTGAAAGGATCATGTGACAATGTAGACTGGAGTAATGGCTGCAGAAAATTCGGCTTTGCCAACACGGGAATAAATTCAGCCTTGGTGAGCATAAGAGACCATCATGGCTCATTCCTATACAAGTCAATGTTAAAATGGTACAAGTGAATCAGAGGATTCTGGCTATTCAGAGTAAAGTTTATCTGGAAGTATTTAATGCATTATTTGTCTAACAATCATGGGATTGAGTTCATTTTGCAGATAATTATGGCTTTTGTTGAGCTGATGGTCAGGATAAGCATGTGTTCCGAGCCATTAACTTGTGCGCTTGTTCTGGCAGCGGCTATACTTGTTTGGTGTAGCATACGTTGAAAAGGGTGACAGTGCACAGTAAACTATAACACTAGGTGATTCCACACATTGGCATTGCCAAGTTTATCCACAGGTGTTTCACTTTGGACTACTGAGACGTCACTGACCTGCATAACAGTAGAATACAACTGAAAATCTCTTTCAGTACAGAGACGACCCATAAAACAGAGAATAAAAAAAAATATTACATGTAAATAAATGGTAACAGTTTACAATAACATTAAAAGTATAGTTTACCAAAAGAAATAAATCAAATTCTGTCATCATTTCTGCTCCCTTATGTTGTTCCAATTCTGTATGACCTTCATTTTTCTGTGGAGCACAAAAGACAATGGAAATTGTCCATTCAATGTCCAATTGTCCATATTGCCCATACAATGAAAGTCAATGGGGTCCGGTGTGGATTTGGACTCCATTGACTTTCATTGTATGTAAAAAATATTATTCAAAATATCTTCTTTTGTGTTCCACAGAAGAAAAAAGTTACACGGGTTTGGAACGAGGGTGAATCAATGATGACAGATTTCAACCATCCAATGAACCATAGTGTAAAGTGTTACAAAATAAAAGCTTCTGGATCACAGTGGTGGAGTAATACTGTACAGTTCCAATAAAAGTACACCAGATTATGGACGCTTGCTGAATCATCTACAACTGAACACTCAGAATTGACCTACAAGTTAAAAAAATTTTAAATTCTAAAAATTTTGTTACATCTTTCAGTGAATTGAGTGTAAAAACTAAAACAAAAAGTGCGCAAATTGCAAATCAACCACACTATCAGCAGATGCAATTCATTCTTAATGGTTGTCCATAGAGTCTAGATCAATCCAAACCAGAAGCAAAGTATTTGTTTCCCTTTCCTGAAGAGTTGCTATTTCTGATGGGCAAGTTTCTTTCTTGGGCATGTGACAAAGACATTGCTATTAACATACCGCCCTTTCCTATTGTGTCTGAAATATATCTGATAAGAATAGTCCGGGCTGATGCCGCTGGAATCCCCCCGTGCCGCCTGCACTGTTGACTCCGGATCGACCTGGGTGGTGATCGTGGCACTTGGCAGAATGTATCACTTTCCCAGGGCTGCACAGAGGATGCCTTTCCTTTGGAAACCAGGTAATTCTCGCCTGGAATGAAACAATTGACCTGTGTGTCATCCAGGCGTGACCACACTTTAGCATTGTTCCTGAAATAAGATATATTTGTCCCTTTAGAATGAGCACGATTAGACTATCCTATTCAGTCTCGTGCACTCTTGTTATTCTACATGCCACACACTTCCCCTGTATTGATGAACACGTTTCCACAATGCCTTCCTGACTCGTCTGTGACGTGCAGGGACATCTAATGCACACAGTCAAACACCTGTATTACATTTATCCTGTTCTGAATAGACCAAGTGAGGGACAGAAATGCTGATGTGGCTCACACTCAATAACAAACAGTGCTAAATATCTGTGGAAATGGCACCATGTTGAAGGTTTTCCATTTGTCTCAAACCCTGACCTACTGAGTGCACCCAAATATGATTTTTTTCAACCCAGACACATTGTAAAAACATGCCTGTGGCAATATTTCTGTAAAATGCCCAGTGAGTGGAGATACAAGGATGTTCAGTTTTATCCAAAAAAGACGAATGTGAATTTGGCAGTGTTTTTATATGTTGGTTGTTGTACGTATCGCGACAGTTTGGAAAACAAACCTAACTAATAGTGTCAACAAAATCAAACGTGAGATTAAAAAATGCATTTGCTGAAGCAACCATGCCATTTTCACTAGCTATTTTATCATAACTCATGTTTCACAGGACTTGAATCTGAGCACTTCACAATGAAAATGCAATGTTGTACCGGGTGAGATACCAAGCAAGTTTACTACACCAGAAAAGCCATATAAAATGAGCTGGTAATGTTATGCAAAGATCAAAATGTATTTGTTTACAAATCATGCACTATGATAAAAGCACAGAAGTCATAACAATACTGTGCAATGAAAGGTGCAAAAAATCAGTCTTTAGTCAATAATCTGCCACTGTAATTGTAATTTGTGCGAAAAGGAATAAAAGTGGTTGGTGTTTTACTGCCAATAGTGTTCATTTCAGGTTAAGAATTTTATGTATTGGTACGTTTTTGGAGTTTTGCAAAAATGTAAATAGAGGCACGTTTTTTATTAAGAACCTATGTTGATTTTTTTTTCTTATTACATTTGATGCAGATCTGTATTACAAGTCTGTCTTGTTATTTTGATTTGTCAGCATGATGGATCCAAGCGACATGGCAGGTTAAACTTTGCTAGTTCACACAACTAAACAGAAGGTCATGATTTCAATGGTGAACAGGGAAGGACTAAATACTTCTGTGTCATATACATCGAGGTTCTGGTGACAGATCCTACGCCAAGCCAATTTTTCCTGCGCTGCAGTTCCTGGTGATGGCGGTGATAAATGTTCAGACACGCAGGAGCATGGAAAAACTCATTTCCTCCCTGGCTGAAAAGCGGCAAGCCCCCAGAGAGCCATCAAGACCGACCGGCGTGGACACGGGGGCACAAGGGGGAGACAGAAAAGATAACCTAATTATCTTGCGCTTCCAGATGAAGCCATCATAAAAACCATTCACTTACGTGCAAATGCCACCAATATTGAAGATCTCAAAACTGAACTACAAGATACTATAAACTCTAAAATTGCTCTGCGGAGCTCCCTCCGGCAGACTGGAGCATATTCCCAAGCTCTGCAGTCATTTCTAGCAATTAGCAGACCACAACTGTGCTGTTAATAGTCTCTGAGGTGTGCTCTCCCTTCTGACCTTGCTTTGTTTTCCCACCCACCGCATTGTTCAAGAACGTTAACTTACTACACCGGCTTCTTTGAGCAGGACTAAAGAGCCCACCCTAATGATGGCACTGATGCAGGAACGCTGACAAATAGCATTTACCTCGAGCTCTCCTGCTAACATGCTGAGAGCTGCTGTTTGTCTAGATAACATGACAGAGGAGGAAGGAGAAATGGAGAGCATGCAAGCCAACTGGATGTGAAGAAATTCTCTAGTATTACTTTGTTGAAGTATTTCACACACGGTGGTCGAGAAGAAGTCTTCCCTGCTTCTTACGAATATATATTATATAACATACAGTATAATAGTTTTAAATTTATCTGGTCTGAATAATGTTTCATAACAGATTAGCCTGGCTTATATATATGTTGGGTGTTTTCTGGTAATAAAAAGTTGTTTTATTTATATTAAATGAAATTTAATACAAATATAAAATGATTAACAAATAAAGTAAAAATAAATAAAATAAATATTTAAATAAATCAAAAGTAGTAACGTTATGATGTAAATAAAACTGAAATGTGCAAAAATGTTATAAATAAAAATGTATTATAAATAACGTTATAAGCATAGTTGTGAACAGACGGTGTGAAACGGAATAGAATGCAGGGGTCTTGAAATGTTGTGAGACACTGAAAAAAAAAAAGTGTAAAAATCACATGATAGCCAAGACGCAGCTTCTTCAGAGTGCTATGCCATGCTTTCAACAAATAATAATAATAATAATAATTCACAGAAGATGCATTAAATTGATCAGATGATGTAAATAAAACTGAAATGTGCAAAAAAAGTTAACAAAATATATTAATAAAAAGTTAAAAATATAAAAATTAAATTAAATTACATTAAATTAGAAAATGTCTTATTGTAATGGTATTCCAATATAGTAGAGAATGCAAATGTATTACAGTGGCAAACAGAACAAAAGTACTGCCATAGCAAACAAAACAAAACAAATTTAATAAAAATACATTTCAATATAACAAGTGTAAACAAAACAAAACAACATGTGCAAAAACTGATATAAAGTAAATTAAAAATAATAAATAGTTATATTATGATGTAAAAAAAAAAACTTTATTTAAAAATAAAATTAAATAAAACATTGTGGTATTACTAAGGTACCATAAAAAACAATACCATACCATGTTTTTTTACTCTTTTTTTTTTTTCTTTTAAAGGTTAATCTAAAACTTCAGACGAACAGCTTGAACAGCTCTGGAAACCCAGAGGACTTCATTCAGATTATTGGATAAACATTATGCTTCCAGAGGCGGTGAGTCACAGCAGCATCCCCTTATGATGTGGTCTCTTTTCCTGTCCGCTTGTATCCCCATTACCCACTGCTATGTCGTCCCTGGTGGTGTTTCTCGTAGGAACTCAGCGTGCCGCACGTTTGTGACTCATCGCAAATTGTTGGTGTGGCGGGGCACAACAGATCCCTGCGGGGTGTCATAAGTGGCCCATGCGTATAACAAGCTTCAGATAATGATAGAGTTGACTGCAGTCTGTAGCGCACATGGCCTCTTAACCTCTCCCGGTTATTTTGGATAAAGATCATGTTTAGCATTCTCTTCCTTAGCCACAAGCTCACCCAGCAATGCAGTCGAGTTGGACTGGAGCTTTTGATACATGATATGACAGGATGTTGTCAAGAGTTGTTCATAACTCGCAAGCGAACGAGTGTGAGGTTTCGTTTGAAGTACGCAGTTCAGATAAATATTTGCATTGAGGCTTCAAGGCATGTGATGGTAACTCCTGGCACGGTCTTAAAACTGATTCCTGGTTGTGAAAACTCAGCATCTACACACCAACACGAGGGGGAACAACATCCATGGTGTTCTTCACAGGACTTCCAAGAGAGATTTCAGGGGGATACAGTTACGGGGGGGGGGGTAAACAGAGGAATGTTACTCAGAAACAGCTGGAAAAGAGCATGAGAATAATGAAGGATCAGGGTCCAGTGCACTGCGTAGGATGAGGAGGCAACAAGTGCTCCTTCAGAAGCCATCCAAAAATATGCTGAGCTCTTTGACTCGTCGTATAGGCCAAAGTCCAGCAAGCTTTTCCAATAAGTGCTCTTTCCTAATAATATCATAGAAAATGTTCCATAAGGTTGTGGCATTTGCAAAACAGTCACATCAATATAATAAACTTTTTTGGATTGTCAGAAGAGTGGCCCTTCAGATGTTTGAAAAGATTATTTGTATCTTTGATTAAGTTGTTAGATTGTAGCAAGTAAAAAAGTGTTTGCGTAAAACTGCTGTGGCAGAAACCACTCATTCAAAACAATGTGGTATTACTAAAATTACTGGAAAATTGTGTCATCATTGACCCACCCTCGTGTCACTTAAAACTTTTTTCCAGTGGAACATCAAAATATTAAAGCTGCTATTTTCCATACACATAAAATACATGGTAATCACTAGCAGTTAGCAATTTGTTAATTTTTAGTTACATTTGTCTACAAAAAAAGTCCAGAATCTCTGTTTGAATGGGTATGAAGTCTTCAGATGTAATATTTTGTCTGAAATTGAAGAACTTTTTCTGCTTTCTGTCTTCATGGAATTATGTGCTAATGCACTTTTCCTACAAGTTCAGTTCTGTTTTGACCGACTAACACTTTACTTAGTAGGTGATGATAAATGTTGTCGTACCAGGCGAGCTTCTTGTAATACTGTCTCTCCCCAGAAAACCGCCTGTCTGAAGTCATGGGGTTCAGCGGCACCAGACATCCTCCAGTCCAGTATGGGACCCTCAAACAGAGACCATGCCTAATCTGAAGCTGCCATTCTCCCTGCACCGCAGACTTTTACAGTAAGCTGTTTGCCTCTGAGCTACTCCCCTCCATGACTGATGCACTTAAAATAAGAACAAAGCTATTCTGCCCCGCTCTCTTTTTGCTACCTTCCATCTTTTTTCCCCCTCCTTGAAATTGCTGAATGCCCTGAATATTCATAACAGTGTTTTTTTTTTCTAACAAGCATGCAAAATGGATATCAGAGCGTCTTGGCTGCCTGACAACACCAGCCTCTCTGACAAAGAGAGACTGGAGAGGAAAATGAATAAAAATGAGAAAAGGACAGTGAGAGTCAAGACGATGCCCCGGACTGTTCAAAGGGTGCATTCCTAGCATTTGACAGAGGGTAAATGATGCATTTCAAACTCAAATCTATTTCCTCTGTTTTAACGAAGTCAACCATGAATAATACAGACTTGCTAGAGATGCTGCTAACTGGTCCCAAGACACTGAGAGGTAAAAATTGCAAAAACAAGTTGAAAACATGCAAGTGAAATCTTTCAAGTGGCTTTTGAATCAAAACAAGACACAAATGTAATCGCAAAAACCTGCGACCTGCATACAATTTATATTTTTTTCATAGAAGACTGATCATGATTTTTGCTGATCATGTAAGCAATTCAAACAATGAACAATTATTCTTAAAGACATTAAACATTAGCAATACATTCTACTTCTGTCATGGGATGCATTTCCGAGAGTGAAAAAAAAGGGGGGGAACTGGATCATGAAAAATAGGTGTTACAACTAAAATGGAGTGAGAGCTTGCAGAGTTCCAGGTCACACTGGAGTCTCTGCTGGAATCTGAGTGTTGACATGAGAACATGGAAGCTGAAAATCATCTCAATGTATACCAAGGGTAAAACATCTTTTTCAAATCTATTGATATTTGCTACCACTGCTGTAACCTTTATTGTATAGGTAAACACTCCGGTTACTGACGTAACCTCGGTTCCCTGGGATAAGGGAACGAGCGTTGCGTATAATGCTATGGGGAAAACTCCTGTTTTACTCTACTGAAGCCTGATTTGTTCACGTTTGTGTATCTGCACAAACCAATGGCGCTTTAGCCCGCCAGAAAGGGCGGAGTCGACCCCTATATAAGTCGGCTCAGAGCGCCATTCATCAGATCATTCGACTGAAGCGACGGTCATCGATTCGCGTGCAGCTTATAGTGCGGCGAATGACGCAACGCTGGTTCCCTTATCTCAGGGAACCAAGGTTACATCAGTAACCGGAGCGTAGCCTTTCGAACGGTCTCTCCCGTGGCATATAACGCTATGGGGAACGCATGCAATCACGCCGCACTATGAGCAGATACAGAATATCCTGCTCTGCGAGCCCAGTCTCGGAGCACTAATGAGGACCCCTAAAAACCTGGGCACAGTGTGCCCCAAGCTAGTAGCTGAGAAGCACAAATACAACCATCTTGCTGTCCTCCAAAGCAAACAAAAAGGGGGGAAGGGGGGTCCCTATAGGGCCCGTAGGACTATAGACAAGTCCCAAGATGGCACAGTCTGAGGGCGCGAAGGGTTCAGCCTCCGTGTACCCTTCAAGAACTTAACGACTAGGTCGTTTCTGCCGATCGATTGGCCAGCTTCGAGAGAATGGTTCGCTGCGATAATAATATATACATTTTTAAACATGTATTTGTTTGTGAAGCCATCTTTAACATTTTCCATTTGCCCACCAATTTATTTTATTTATTTGCCTACTTTCATCACACGTTTAATTATTTATATATGTATTTAAACAAGAATATGTGTATATATACAGGCATTTATTTATTTATTTATTTATTTGCGTATTTATTTATTTGTTTATTGTTTTTGCAGGTTTGGTCCTCCATACATCTTAAGCTGTGGAAAAGACATTTAATAAATACAAATTATTACTTTTTTTAAATGCTAAATAAATTTGAATAGTTCCATAGTTATTATTATTTAACATTTTGAAATAAATAAATAAATAAATTTTTATAGAACAACATTAAAAAAAATTATGGAGGAGAAGAGAACATTTAACAGTAATAAGAATTTCTAAACAGCAATAATAATAATAATAATAATAATAATAATAATTAGTAGAAGTAGTAGTAGTAGTAGTAGTAGTAGTAGTATTTGTAAATGCTAAATAAAGTTTAATAGCTCCTAAGTTATTATTATTTAAAATGGTGTAATAAATAAATAAATATTTTACAGAACAACAGCACAACATACAAATTATGAGGGAGAAGAGAAAATTTAACAGTAATAAATATTTCTAACCAGCCATGATGATGATAATAATAATAATAATAATAATAATAAATTCTTCTTATTATTATTATTATTATTGTTGTTGTTATAATAATAATAATAATAATAATAATTAGTAGAAGTAGTAGTAGTAGTAGTAGTAGTATTTGTAAATGCTAAATAAAGTTTAATAGTTCCTAAGTTATTATTATTTAAAATGGTGTAATAAATAAATAAATATTTTACAGAACAACAGCCCAACATACAAATTATGAGGGAGAAGAGAAAATTTAACAGTAATAAATATTTCTAACCAGCCATGATGATGATAATAATAATAATAATAATAATAATAAATTCTTCTTATTATTATTATTATTATTGTTGTTGTTATAGAAATATTTATGACTCTTACATTTTCTTTCTCCGGCCATTATCAGGTGTGGAAAAACATTTGGGAACCTGAAAATATATCAGACGCTAAATAATTAGCAGTGCTGACATAACTAGTACAGTCTGTTTGTCAGGGTCTAAACAGAAAGCATATCAAAACAGACACCTCCAGTCTTGCACAACGCCAATGCGCCCACTAACTATCCCAGAATTCCTCTTCCACTCCTCACAGCTAAGGAAAGAATAGAAAGTTACAGAACACAGAAACCTGCTCCCTAATCTGCTTTGAATCTATCTGGGCCACATTTATCTGTCTTTTGTTGCCAGTGCTGAGACTGCTGAATGGTGCTGGGTCACAAGGGTAAGACGTCTATTCCTGCGCAGGCTCAGGGGGGTAGAGAAAGCAAGCTCACCGGTCTGATATTTTTGGAGGAGCGAGGACCCCCTCCTGCCCTCCCTTTTCCTTTTCCTCTTCTCTAAAACCCAAATAAAGTATGTGATGGATGAGCGAACAGAGGTGACACCTCCCCCATCAATCAGACTGAGGCGAACCCCCTCACGGCCTCTGGAGGACCGATCCGCGCGCCCCCCACATCACACACATGCAACGCTCCGCCGTATCCCGAAACAAAATTATGTACAATTGCCATAACCCAGACAGGAAGGGGAGTGGGTGAAAACGGGCAGGAAGAAAGAAAGAAAACGAGAAAGGAGGAGACGCGGGTCAAGAAAAAACACGGCAGCAAATGGTCCTGGTTAGCAGCGGCAGAACAGAGGGGTCTTCTGAGTCCCTGGGCTCTGGGGGGACCTGACTCCCCTTTATGTACGGGGGCGTGTGTCCTTAAAATGGTGTAATAAATAAATAAATATTTTACAGAACAACAGCCCAACATACAAATTATGAGGGAGAAGAGAAAATTTAACAGTAATAAATATTTCTAACCAGCCATGATGATGATAATAATAATAATAATAATAATAATAAATTCTTCTTATTATTATTATTATTATTGTTGTTGTTATAGAAATATTTATGACTCTTACATTTTCTTTCTCCGGCCATTATCAGGTGTGGAAAAACATTTGGGAACCTGAAAATATATCAGACGCTAAATAATTAGCAGTGCTGACATAACTAGTACAGTCTGTTTGTCAGGGTCTAAACAGAAAGCATATCAAAACAGACACCTCCAGTCTTGCACAACGCCAATGCGCCCACTAACTATCCCAGAATTCCTCTTCCACTCCTCACAGCTAAGGAAAGAATAGAAAGTTACAGAACACAGAAACCTGCTCCCTAATCTGCTTTGAATCTATCTGGGCCACATTTATCTGTCTTTTGTTGCCAGTGCTGAGACTGCTGAATGGTGCTGGGTCACAAGGGTAAGACGTCTATTCCTGCGCAGGCTCAGGGGGGTAGAGAAAGCAAGCTCACCGGTCTGATATTTTTGGAGGAGCGAGGACCCCCTCCTGCCCTCCCTTTTCCTTTTCCTCTTCTCTAAAACCCAAATAAAGTATGTGATGGATGAGCGAACAGAGGTGACACCTCCCCCATCAATCAGACTGAGGCGAACCCCCTCACGGCCTCTGGAGGACCGATCCGCGCGCCCCCCACATCACACACATGCAACGCTCCGCCGTATCCCGAAACAAAATTATGTACAATTGCCATAACCCAGACAGGAAGGGGAGTGGGTGAAAACGGGCAGGAAGAAAGAAAGAAAACGAGAAAGGAGGAGACGCGGGTCAAGAAAAAACACGGCAGCAAATGGTCCTGGTTAGCAGCGGCAGAACAGAGGGGTCTTCTGAGTCCCTGGGCTCTGGGGGGACCTGACTCCCCTTTATGTACGGGGGCGTGTGTCCGCGCTGGTGCATGTGCACACACACCAACTACAAGGAGGCAAATTCCAACAGGGTGGCGTCATCAGGAGAAAGGCAACTGGTGCAAGAACAACATACCTCGCACCAAGGAACCAAGACACTCAGACATGAAAAAACAGTGTACAATGTGCACACACACTTATTCGAAGGGAAAATTTTAATCATTTCAGGGGTTTTCCCCGAATTGGCTAATACAACAACGGCAAGGTTCTCGCCTGCCGCATTGTTCATTTTTCTCACACAAGTGTCCGTGAGCTTTAACCACCAGCATGTGTGAGGATGAAACAGCATTAGCTCATCAACAACAATAACCACGAAACATGACAGTGAAAAACAACAAACAAACCTCCAGCAGATCCGAAAAGGCCGGTCTTTTCTGCGCGAGGCCTCTCGGAGCAGGCATAGGCGAAGGCGCCCGCTGGAAAACTGTTTCCAATAACTGTTTCCACACCTTGCTGTCATCCAAACTGCGGGGCTATTATAAACCACAGAGAACAGAGGAGCCACTGAACGATGAAAATAGATGGACTCGAGGTGAACTTCACAATAAGTGGCTGGAGTACAATGACATTATGGCCGTGCCAAGTTCGCCCAGCCAAGCTCAAAGGTTGGCATCTGGGTGAAAGCAGGTAGCGTCTTCTTAAGGAATTCGTACCTGGAGCTTGCCAGAGGTCGGGTCAGGTGCTGTTGGGGCAGAAAGAAGGCCAACACACCCTACAAGTAGAAGACTCAAGGTGCAGGCACCTAAGCAAAATTTCTGCGAAATTTCACTGGCGAAAAAGGTTCATTGTCCATTAATAGTGTTGCATGAAGCACAGCTTACTAGGGTTGGGTATCGTTTGGGTTTTTTCGATTCCGGTGCCAAATGGATACTTTTAAAACAGTTCCGGTGCCTGAACCGATACTTATTAAAAAAAATTAAAAATAAATAAATAAATAAAAATTCCCCAAAAAATGATGGATTGGCCATTAGCACTATAAACACATGATGTCTGTTTCATTCATACTGGACGCCAGAGGGTGCCCTCGCACAGAAAATCCACATATCCAGTCACAGAAGTAGCGGAACGAACGACCCTCCAGGAAATCCCTTATATGGACAAAGGCATCGCTATTATAGCTGTAACTGAGTAAACAGAACATATAAACGTTTTGAATGATAAAACAAAGACAATAAACACTCGACTGCGACAATATAGTTTATCTGTGTTATTCATTTCCCGAGTTGTGCTTTTAAGTCGGAATGTGAAAACAACACTCGCGTTACTACAAAGATGTGTTGGATTTGTATTATTAGAGCTTTCCGACTTGAGTTCACGTGCATTTTCTCAGTCGGGAAATTATTTTTCACGTGCGGTGCCGGTGATTATGCTTCTTACGTCAAAATAGAGGACAAATATTTCAATCGATCGCTCAGGCATGGCACCAAAATGAGGCACTGAAATCTGCGTTCTGATTCGGTTCTAGTACATACCGGTTACATAGGTACCGGTGCCATATTGGTACTGGGTTTCGGTACCCAACCCTACAGCTTACACAGAAGTCTCTGTTGGTCAGCATGGCGAATCAGTGTGACCAATTTGACCAATCGGTGTGTGTGAAAATCTTTTTCCCTCAGGTAAAATTGGCAATCATGGGGATTACATTTGAAATGACTGATTTCGCCCACAGAAATTCCCTACATAATGGTAACGTGTCGTGGTACTCACATGAACGCGTGTCGAAAACTGACATGGAAGAGAAGAAATTGTTGAATAAAGTTATTTTTGTTTTCTTTGCCCACAAAAAGTACTCTCGTGGCTTAAAAAAAAAAAGACGGTTAAACCACTGATGTCACATGGACTATTTTAATGATGTCCTTACTACCTTTCTGGGTCTTGAAGGTTTCAGTTGCGTTGCTGTCTATGCAGAGTCAGAAAGCTCTCGGATTTCATCAAAAATATCCTAATTTGTGTTCTGAAGATGAACGAAGGTCTTACGGGTTTTAAACGACATGAGGGTGAGTAATTAATGATAGAATTTTCAGTTTTGGGTGAACTATCCCTTTAAGATTAAAAGATACCCGCAAAGTAACTGACTTGCCTTAAAGGGTACTGTGACGGCCATAGGCGGAAATCCCGGAGGGGTCGGGGGGGACAGGACCCCCCCATCTGAGGGTTGTCCCCCCTAAAAATATGATTAAAACCAGTCTGTGTATTGTAAATAACAATGTTTTATACTTTAAATAATTGTGTAAGTAGTAAAACAACACAAACGGGGCAAAAATGCATTTTAAGTTTAGAAACATTTTGAGTCTCCCCCTCCCTTGCCTCACAGTGCTTTGGTCCAAATGCCTGCTTTCCTCTTTTACATCACCTACACACACACGAGTCCGGTGAGAGACAACAAAGTCAATAGTTGTGGAACTCCAGTAAGTAAGGCTGTCAAGGCTATTTTATTCACTTAAACATCGGATAAAGTTTATTAAAGATTAATTTCTCTTTAATACAAATGATGCCAAAGTATTTTTCGATGAGTAGCTATGTTAGCAATAATAACGTTACCTGCTTGACGAAAAGGGTTGCCAGGTTTTTTTTTTTACAACAAAACCCTCCCAATTGCTACCCAAAACTAGCCCAAACTAACCGCATTTTGAGGGGGTCCCCCGATAAATATCATGTTCCGGGGGATGAAATACACGTTATTGGGGTCGCTTCAACCCGCGGACATGAAAAACAACCCGCGGCAACAGTGATAAAGTAGCCCAATTCCACGGGTAAAACCGTGGACTTGGCAACACTGACGGATAGTAATAATGTTTAACGGACACCAGCGCTGTCTCGGCGTGACCACAACAGCTTGATGTTGTCTAATTTGGCACGGTCTCCCTGCTGCACTAATAGTAGTAAGGCTTTCCTCGGTGTATACATATCCTTAATTTTAGCTGTATTATTTGTGTCCCCTTCAAAAATCGCTCTTGAGAAATTTTATGTTTATTGTCCCCCCTCCCAACTGTTAGACGAAATTTACGCCCCTGGTGACGGCCCCATTATACTTCAAGCGAACTTGAAGAACGAAGAACTGAAGATCTGGGGTGATGTCATTTCAAACAAAATCAGGCCATAATATTGTTTGTTTGGAGTTTGTTTCTGGAGCTTGAAAAACTTGGAAAAGTTCACTCCAGCTGGTGAACACCTTCAACACAATACACCTTCTACACAATAACAACCTAAACCATGATGCCCTAAAAAGTCCAGGTGACAACAAAAAAGTCTGTTTGTTCAAAATCAGAGGGATACCATATATAACACAACATTAAATGATGGCGAACAGCTGCAAACATTTTCCATTTGAAGTGAAACATTCCTCCAGAAGGCCCTCTCTACTTCTGCAGGCTTCCTCTCGATTCCATGTGGTATTTGTCCCCAGCTGAGCTCCAGATACTGCAAGAGCTGCAAACTTTCCCAAGAATACCATCCAACCGCATGGCGCTCCCTCATGTTTTCTCTCACTCTTTCTCTGTTCACCTCTATCTCCCTCGTTCTTCTCTCCTCCGACAGGACCCAGCCCAGCTCTGCATCTCCTGGAACGTCGCTTCAGCAGCAACACTTAGCATTTGTTTCGAAATGTCAAGTGACTGTTTGCACTTCCCGTAGGAACTGCCCTATCCATTTTTGTTCCTCATGCTTGTCCAAACCTGGAAACATAGATCATTCTCTTACAGTCAGCATTCACTTTATCTTTTTTTCCTGATGGCAAAATATGATCCTTGTTCAACAAATCACTGCTGTCTGGGACTAAGATGAGGTTAATCGTGTTGAATGGTACTCATTTCTCAACAACTTAAATACAGTTGCAGAAAGAATGTGATTGTTAGTTGTAAAATTGTCAACGGAAAGATGGCCCACTCTCACAAACGCTCAAGAAAACCATCATGAAGTCCTCCATCCACTAGAGGGCGACGTACATATACCCCAAGACAGGGGTGAACACACCTTGAACAGTGCTGTCATCTCATTCAGAAGCATTCAAGTTTCCTCTGGCGTGATTCGGCTCCACGATGAGTCTTAATTTGTCAGGGAAATAAAATATCAATTTCAGTAGCCTAATGATTTTTTTACCCCTCGATAATCCGGTTGAGCCAGTAGTTCAGGTTTCCTTAGCCCTGCCAACATTTTTACTGGCCTCACCACAACTGTTTTATTATTGTACATAATGTTTAAATAATAATAATAATTATTATTATTATTATTTTTATTATTGTTGTTGTTAGTTTTTATGTTATTTTAAGTACAATAATATAAAAATAGTAACAAATAAAGTAATAACTATAATAATTAGTTTTTATTAATTTATTATTATTATCATTCTTAAATAATAATAAAAATAACAATAGCAGTCTTTACTTAATATTGTACATAATAATATATTATTAATGTAATATTAATACTATATAGTAATGAAGTTTTTAAGACTGAAATAATAAAAATTTGCTGTCTATAAGTAACATAATATTTTAAAATAATAATACTATTATTTGCATACAGTGCAAAAATGACATTTTCATCCCATTCTAACTGATGCCTTCCTGCAGTTTCAACTAAACATGAACTATGCTAGACAGTTTAACAGAATTTACAACAGTACTGTTCAATACATCACAGAAAAACCAAACACATTTACATAATCAACAAACGTATAATGTAGCGACAATGTGGCTCAACAGGCCAAGTGACAGTTCCTTCAACTAGCCCAAACTCTCTCAAACTGGCCCCAGAGCATCGAGCCATCCTTATTATAGAGCCCTGAATATATTTTGGTCAACAGAATATCTCTAAAGATATGTAAACTGAAGCTCAATGCATACAGGAAGTCCCTGTATCTGTACTGATGCACTCATTGAAATGTAGAATGTGTGGGCGTGCATGTCGGTACCCGAGCTTGTTTAGATCTACGAGCTTTAAGCTTATTTATAGCATCTCCTAATAAAGTCAATTTCATAATGTGGGTGTTGTGCTGAGTTTGCAATGTTTATGTTTGCACATCTATTTCGCTATACAATGGTTCTGCCATATGAGATTGCAGGAACCCATGATGGAACACCTGGCAAAACTAGCCCTAAAAAGCCATTTTTGATGGGATTGTTGTCTTTTTGTGATCCTTAGAAGATGCATAGTGTTAGAAGAGGCCCTCACTTATGTTGGGAACTGACAGTCATATAAAAACGAGAACTAAAGTTTCTCATAACAGCATGAAATCCCCTCATATCTCTGCAAGGCCTTGCGGTATGAGAGAGACTTGCATTGCGACTGGTTGAGACTTTTAACTCACCACCTTTAGAAAGTGAAAGGGTAAAGCAAGGGACTGAGAAGACAAAGTTGTTTTCTTGTGACAAAGGGGCTAATGAATGTGTCTGTGGCCATTAATAACTTTTGTGAGCTCGAGAAATAATGGCGGGGATGTTCACTCAAGGCATCCATCTATTGTAGACACGGAATCCACCTGCTCACTCAATGAAGCCACAGGGTATCCAGTGAAACCTTCTCATTGTGAAGAACTTCATGAATGTTCTTTGTTCTTTGTCAGTATGGTGTGACATCACAATGCTTAGTAGTTCTAATATATTTTGATGTGCAGCTCTCAAAATGCCAGCCAACTATGAAGCAAATATCACAGCTGAATACTAAATTGTGTCCACTGAGCTCTCGTTGACGGAAATAACACAGCTCTTTGAGCGTTATTTTCTTAATCTACACTTGAATACCTCATGGTGATTTGATATTAGATATTTTGGGGGGCACATTTATGAAACAGTACATTTAGCTGCATAACAGCTGCCTCAGAGAACATATTGTCTGAAGGACCTTCAGAAAGTGTCAATCTCTCTGCCCCACTTCCCCTGACATTCTTCTTCTATAGACAATTGTACTCTTCACCAAAAAAGGCCTTCCCTTCCATAAGACTGCAGCGCTTTGTGCGTCATTGGATCACCAGCTATAGATCTAGATTGATTATAAAATGTCTAGATATAGTCATGATCACAAGCTGTATGGATCTAGATTGATCACTCATGAAATTACCTTAAACATTTTATTGCAATGTGAACCATAGCTCTTTAGATCCAGACGGTAAAATTCATGAAAGCACCAGCTATCCAAGAATCATTTCACAATGGGAATGACCAGCTATCTGGATCCAATTTGTTTAAATCTAGAGCTATCCAGCATCACAATGAGGATCATTATCTAGATCTAAACTGCATTAATCATGACATCACCAGCTGTCAGGATCTACACCCTTAAAAATAAAGTTTCCAAAAGGGGGTTTTCACAGCAATGTCATTGAAGAACCATTTTGGCTTCCACAAACAACCTTTCTTTGAACAGTTCTTAAAATATATTTTTTCTTTGTGTAAAGAACATTTTAATACTATGTCTACTTTTGTGCAATGGAAATGTTCCATTGATGTTAAAGGTTTTTCACAGAATCATAAATGTTAAAGGTTAAAGTTGATGCTAAAAAGCAGTTGATGTTGAAGGTTCTTCATGGAACCATTGATGCCAAAAAACCTTTATTTTTAAGAGTGTAGACTGCATCACAAAACAAATCATCAGCTGTCTACACTCTAAAACCTAAAGGTTCCTTTTCGGCATTAATGGTTCCATGAAGAACCTTCAAAATCCATGGAAACTTTCCAATGGAAAATATCACCCCAGAATCAACCACCATTCGAGTTTGTGGACCAAGAACCAACACAGAGTGTTGAGGTGATGACATTTTTGTAGGCCAACCCAGAAGTTAGCATCGCCCTGGTTTCCTCAACAAAAATCCAATAAACGTTTTCCGTTGGCCTCTGGATTATTGAAAAAAATAGCTCTGTCAAACAAAAGTTTATGATTGTTACATGTTTTGTTCTCCAAGATAATAATCTTCACAAATAAACACAACTTCCATTATTTTCAAAGCCTAAATACAAATCAGCAGAATAAAGAGCTAAAATTAGGCTATAAACAAATAATATCATGGTTGCATGACTTTAACGTCACCACTATTAAGCTTCAGATATCATTTTCTCTGAAATTTGAGTTAGAATAGTTTGCAAGAGCACGTTTCAGGATTTTAGGATTAATTTCTCTTCCTAGAATTTATCACAACAGAGATAATTAGTCAGGTTAGTGCCATATTTAACTTGTCTGTTGTTTAACAGCATATGATTGTACAGCTGATGAAACGTCTTTCTGAAAATAACTTTAGACCAGGGGTAGGCAAGTTCGGTCCTAGAGAGCCGCAGTCCTGCAGAGTTCAGCTCCAACCCTAATCAAACACACCTGAACAAGCTAATCAATGTCTTCAGGATTACTAAGGCTATAGGCAGGTGAGTTTTTTTTTCAGGGTTGGAGCTGAACTCTGCAGGACTGCGGCTCTCTAGGACCGAACTTGCCTACCCCTGCTTTAGACAAAAAATCCAAAGCAGTTTTTGAAGTTAGGGTTAGGGTTACCTTTACCTTTATACAACATTTACCATGTAAAAAATCTACATTTATCCCTCACAGCCTTTTTTTATCTATTTAAAATTCAAAACGGCGTCTAACCTGACTAAGGTCTATCACAAGGGTGTCCAATACTGCTCCTGGAGGGCTACTTTCTTGCAGAGTTTAGCTCTAGCCCTAATCAGACACACCTGAACCAGCTAATCAAGGTCTTCCGGATCACCAGAAACTTCCAGGCAAGTGTGTTGAGGTTTAACTCTGAAGGACATCAGCCCTCCAGGAGCAGGAACATGAAGATCTAGACTGTAAAACCTCTATATAGATCATAATAGTATCAACCCTATATAGCATCATGCATGGATCTAGGTAATACCACCCCACCTGTATAAAAGTGCTCAATATACAGTATAGAAAGCCCACAAATACCCTTCTGTTGCAGTTCCCATTCAGCCACTGGCGACTGACGGTAAAAGCACCATAGAAAGCCAACAGATGGACAAACTGACTGACGCTCAGTCAGTTCCAGACTCATAGCAGCTGTGTGGCCGGTTTAAGATGTGGTTAGGCAAGGAGGCAGGTGACATGACAACATAACAACATACAGACACACATGAGTGGTAAACTGACACACAGTCAGGCATAAGCAGGCAGGCACTATTTAAATAGGCTTTCAATTCAGAATTCCCCTAAAATTTCAGCCCCCAGGCAAATAAACACAGAGAAGGAAGTTAAAACCAAATTCAAAAGGACACAAAATAATCATTTGCATTCACTCATACGCCTGTTGAGCACTGAACTGTTACAAAAAATAATAAGCAGCATCGCTGCTCTCCAACAACAGGCAATGACAGCATAACAGAAATGATCCAGGATTAATTGCATTACATAATTTGGCATCTACGTTGACAAATGGGTCAAAATAATAAAAATCGTAAAATAGCACAGCTTGTTCATTTTGGAATAGTAGCACCACATTATGCACGGAAGTGACCTTAAATGATAAACCGTTTCATTGATGCTCTGATAATGTGATGAATTCTGTGGTTATAGCTATATTTATTCAATATCCATAACCGCAAGTATGAGTCATTTTTCAAGAACGGTTGATTCAGACAACATATTTCTCGAGTCGTTGGATCCATCAACCAACACTTAAACAGAACCGGCTTGTATCTCAGAGGTCCATCTATGTATGAACTCATTTTAAATTGAAATTCATTCAAATGCATCCAACCTGTTGGCTGGAGCTGTGCTATCTGGTTGGGCAATCAGCAAGACTTCTTTATATGCCTTTTTGATAATTGCAGGAATGTCTGGAATCGTTATCGTTAAAGCAACATTGTTTCCTCGACTACCCGGTAGGCTAATTGTCCGTGGCTCATGTATATGTGAGTTCTTGTGCCAAAAAGTTTTATCGCAAACACAAAACAATACAGTTTTCATCTCTGTACTTGCTACGGACCGTTTCGTTTGCACAAAGTGCTCAATTTGAACTTTACAGTGGCTGATTATGAATCATGACCACAAAATATATTTCAACAATATGCAGTTCTCTCTCTCAAATCGATGAATGTCAATCAATGAAATTTAAAGCTGCAGTCCGTAAGTTTTGCCTCTTTGTCGCCATCTCTGTTTGAAAACCTGTAATTGCAGCTGTTTGCGGAATTATCTTCCTTGTGCGGGTTGTGCTCCGGCGCGGCTCCAGCGCGGATGAATCTAATGTTTTGAGGTGAATGTGTGGCAGTCAGTCACCGCACCGGTGTGGATATTTACTGTACTTCGCAATCACAGATTCTAGACTACATCTTGGAATATATGACCCAAATAAGCATTTTCACCGGATATTGTCATCTGAACA
>NW_015666566.1:378734-394218 GCF_001515625.1 Sinocyclocheilus rhinocerous
GTTTTGAGGGGTGTGTGTGGCAGTCAGACACGGCGCCCACCGGTGTGAATCCTATACTTAGTAATCACAGATTCTAGCCTACGTCTTGGAATATATGACCCAAATAAGAATTTTCACCGGATATTGTCACAAGACTTGGTACAAGTAAGTAACAAGTCTGACACGTTTGTTCTGACCAACTGAGGAAAAAAGCATTACAATAAATCGTGCTACCAATGGTGATTTAATCTAAAGATCGGTTAGCTCATATCACATCAGACCATGCAAATGATTATTATTGATATACTTTATTCTCTGATTATTAATGTTAACAACATCAGCATTGCCTATAGTGTGTATTAGTGTGTAGATTTCAATTTCTGTACAGTCTAATCTCTAAATGTCATACCATTCGAATTTATTTTTAAGAAATTCTTTTAACCCAAAAAGCTAATTATGCTCCCTTCGAACTGGTTGTCTTTAAAATACAAATCTTGTGTAATCCCAGGCTATCTGTAATCAGAAGCACATTTAAAACTGGAATATAATTTAATTTCATTCACATGTGTTTCATAAACACATAATCCTTTCTGGATTACAATCCGCCATCAAAATTATAAATGGATTACAATACGCCATCAAAATGATAAAATTAATTATTCTAGCTGCTGTGAGAAAAGGCTACAAACGATCTGCCACCTGCAGGATCCTCACATGCGATAGCCTAGTAGCCTAGTAGCCATAACTTCTTTATGTTTACAGACGTGATGTAATGACGTGGCAGCATGCTTGAATTTCCCGCGAAAACCTACCCGTACCACTCAAATTAGAAAACATTATTATAAGCTAACCATTGTGAATCGGGCTAAAGTAAGGCTATAGTTTTGAACACTGGCTGGTTATGTACTTGCTCAAATATTGATTTCAGATAATTTTTAACCAAAAAAGTTACGGACTGCATCTTTAATTAAACATATAATAAATAAATAAAATTTATATTTAAAATGGAATATATCTGATTTTTTTTTTTTTTTTGTCAGAGGTTTGAAATATTACGGGTTTTTTTTTAAGTAAGTGTCATATGCTCAACAAGGCTGCATTTATTTGATTAGAAATACAGTTAAATTGTGAAATATTATAAATAATGGTTTTCTATTTGAATATATTTTATAATGTAATTTATTGCTGTGATGGCAAAACTGAATTTTTAGCATCATTACTCCAGACTTCAGTGTCATATGGTCTTTCATAAATCATTCTAATATGCTGATTTGATGTTCAATAATTGTTGATACTCATTTTATAATGGTTCTTATTATTATCTATATTGAAAACAGTTTTTCCTGCTTAATATCTTTGTGGAAATCATGATACAATTCTATAAATAATTTTTTAGGATTCTTTGATAAATAGAAATTTGATTAACAGCATTTATATGAAATAGAAGCCTTTGTAACATTACAAATGACTTTATTTCCACTTTTGATCAAATTTAATGCGTCCTTGCTGAATAACACTAGTAATTTCTTTTAGAAAAGAAATTATATATATATTAGGATTCAACAAATTAATAATTATTTATTTATATAATATATTTATGTATTGATATAATAATTATTATATTATTGTTTTATATTTATTATTATTAATCAGCTGTAATTAATGTGCTACACTGACAGTCCTGTTTTAAACCTGATGAGGGCAGAACGTTTTGACTGACAGGTAAGGGGTTAAAACGCAATCGTGCCGCACTGTTTTTAGAACCAATGATGAGAACCTCTAAACCACATGGTTCCAATAATTTTGAGAAAATGCCTTTGCTCATTCTCCATGCAATCAAAAAAATGAGTGTACAATGGTATAGTGAAAGGGATTCTTTTCTTGTTTGGAGCAGTCACTAGTGCATACTCTTGGCTGGGGTCTGACAGCAGGGCTGCCTGACTGCAGTTCTCATTAGACTGTAAATATGATGTGGTTTGGAGGAGAGAGCCAGTACATATGGAGCTGTGCGCCGCTGTCTGATGTGCGTTCAAAAACCACCGATACACACAGAGCTTCATTATATAGCGGAGAGAGGAGGAGAGGAACACGCAGACATGGAATGGGGCCGTTTCGGAAAGTCCAGGTTGAATTTGGAATAATTTAGCGACGGAGAATCCTGGCCCCAGAAGAACTTCAACAACGTATCCTGTACACACTCACACACCAACAGAGACACTGTAATATCCTCACCATATTAAGAATGGGTCGCATTGGGCCACTGACTATATAAACATTATTCATAGATTTCATGTGATGTCACACAGTGGTGCAGCCGCCATTTATAGGACCGAATTGCAGTTCTGTCTATCTGCTGTGCTGTGCTCTGGGCTGTGATAACAGCAAATCACAATGGATTATTTACCAAGAGATGTGGATGTATGGGATCCTTTTGATTCAATATTTCTCGTAAGCATAGATGCGTTTTTACATTTTTGTATTTTACTTAGCAAGTTCATAAAGGAACTTGCAAAAGGTGAAATTCGCGTGCGAGACTGCTGATTTGCCAGAAAACTTTATGATATAAATCAACGAGATGTTTTTGATCTTTGATCTAAGTACAGTTATGTGAGTCTAGAATGTTTACGTTGCACTAAACTTTGACGAGCAACACTCCGATCCGCAAACAAACAGATGAGGAAGAGGAGGATGATGATGGTCCAGAAATGAAAGCTCCCAAGCAAAGAACTCACTGAACTAAGATGTGGAAAAACATGCTGCACAATGACCACAACTCCTGACAAGAGATTTGGAAAATGAGCAACAACCAAGAACAGTATTCACTGATTACCTTTAAAAATGATTCATAGTAACAGTTAGGTAATTATTTAAATTATTTTGCCAAGTAAAAAAATTTTAATTGGATTATTTACCAAGAGATGTGGATGTATGGGATCCTTTTGATTCAATATTTCTCGTAAGCATAGATGCGTTTTTACATTTTTGTATTTTACTTAGCAAGTTCATAAAGGAACTTGCAAAAGGTGAAATTCGCGTGCGAGACTGCTGATTTGCCAGAAAACTTTTGTTATGCTCCACCTAAAGCTAATAAATCAACGAGATGTTTTTGATCTTTGATCTAAGTACAGTTATGTGAGTCTAGAATGTTTACGTTGCACTAAACTTTGACGAGCAACACTCCGATCCGCAAACAAACAGATGAGGAAGAGGAGGATGATGATGGTCCAGAAATGAAAGCTCCCAAGCAAAGAACTCACTGAACTAAGATGTGGAAAAACATGCTGCACAATGACCACAACTCCTGACAAGAGATTTGGAAAATGAGCAACAACCAAGAACAGTATTCACTGATTACCTTTAAAAATGATTCATAGTAACAGTTAGGTAATTATTTAAATTATTTTGCCAAGTAAAAAAATTTTAATTCCAAAACGTTGCCATTTACCAATGTGTTTTTCAAAACACCTTTTAAATTTTTAATGTTTTAACCTTTATTTATTAAATGTTACAGTCCAAGTGTATATAATGCCTCATTTATTCAAGTTAATGCATGGGTAATTTTGCAAAAAGTTAAATATTTTATCTACACATTGTATAACTGCTGTTTTTTTGCTGTAATTGCATGGTTTTGTAAATAAATTGTTGTGTAAATACATTTTCCTCATGCTAGCTTGATCAAGCGAGTTCTTTAATGGACTTTAAAATTGCTTTCATAATAATATGATGTTTATAGATTTGTTAAGTCATGTTATTTATCTATTATAATCTATATAATTAAAATGAAAGTAAATGTTTTGGCTAGGTAACGTTATCAATTTAAAATTTAAAATTAATGGCCAGATTGATTCGGCCCAGAATCTAGCAGTGAGTAAACAGGCATCCAGGCCGGGTGCGGCAGATGGAGCCAGGCCGAGGTCAAGTCTCTAGCAGGTGAAAATTTAACTGAATCTGGCCCGAGTGTACGGAGAGGGATTGTGTATGAGGTAGATGTAAATAGCCTATCAGCAAACGTCAAATTGTTAAGTTTTCACTAGACTTTAGTGGAGTCAGCAGTTTGCTTGACAGTAAATAAGGATCTAATCCTAAAGTATCAAATTTTTTTAAAATACCATTGTTTTTCGTTGTTGGTGAAGTGTTATTTTGGTTTCTGATCACCAAGGAGAGGCTACGCATTAGTGCGCAAGGTCCTAAAGATGGCGGCCGCAACAAAAAACTCATGTGACTGAAGCCCATGAATATCTGGATAAGAATATAAAGTAAATAAATAAAAATCTCATATAATCTAAACAAATCTAAACTAATCTAATCATTTAATTAATATGTAGCTTTGTGTGTGTGTGTGTATATATATATATATAAACACACACACACATATATATATATACACACACACACACACACACACACACATATACATACATACATACATAAATACATACATTAAATATTAAAAATATATAAACATAATATTATTTTTTATATTATTTGTATTATTTATAAGTAAATAAATAAGAATATAATGTAAATAAAATATATAATTAATCTAAAATATATATATATATATATATATATATACACACACATATATACAGAGAGAGAGAGAGAGAGAGATTTTATCTAGATACAATTTTTATACATTATTGTTTATAAAAAAAACATTTTTTTTTAATAAACCAACCAACCATTATTTAAAGGGGTCATATGATGCTTTTTTAAAGATCATTATATCTTATCTATGCACAATCAGCTTGTAACACTCCAAAGAAAAGGAAAACTTGAAATCGCATCATATGACCCCTTTAATATATAATAATTAAAATAATATAAAATTATTTAAATAAAGGAAAATAATAGTGTTTTCTTAGAGCAATTAGTTTATGAAACAATCTACACAATATATAAAAGTATATATGTTATCTATATTTTTTATATAAAAATTAATCAGGAAAAGGTATAATTAGGCTGTACTTTCATACAAAATAAAAAAATAATTCTTCTTTAAAATAATAAAGAAGAACAGTCTATAGTATAGTATTAAAATATAATTATAAATATGTGACCCTGGACCACAAAACCAGTCTTAAGTGTCAATTTTATAAAATAGTTTATGTAGATTTGATATTCATATTCATTTATATATTATTCATATTTATTTATATATTATTATAAATTGTAAACACTTATATACATTTATAAAGATACCAAACAACCAACTACTTGCTTCTGAAAACGTTTTGTTGCATATGTTGCATATCCCTACACAATATTACAAAATCCGTGTAATTTGAGCTCTGTTCATTTCCTGTCCCCAAGCATCACTCATGAGCTGATTGTAGAGGTGATATATAAACGATTTGAATTATAATTACTAGCTAGCTGACTTAACAAAGACACAATGGCAGAAAGCGAACCACCCACTTCACGTTTCCATTACCTTTGGGCCTGCAACCGGGTGACTGTGCATATTTGACACAGTTGGTGGCATCCGAGCCTTGAGGAGGACAACACACATTCGAATTACACAGCGTCTCATTCGCAACTCAGCAAGCACGACCCGAGTTCCCAAAATAGTCTGACAGGTACAAGGCTAAATGTCTGTGAAGAAAAGGAATCGATTGCGAACGTGAGTGTACAATTCCCTTTAATCAACAAAACGTAACGCGTATCCGCCGCACTTGGGCATAATATGGAGCCGGCAACCACAACAATTGTTTTGCTCCCTTAAGGTTTCTCACACAAAGGTACCTCTAGTATCAATATTGGTCAGGGGACCCTCCTGCGCCTGCAGAGGCTCAGTATTAAATTTGGGCTCTTTGTGCAGCCGGGGGATTTCCAGCCTGTGAAACAGTGAGATGGATGGGAATGGGCATTGCTCCTCTGGGCAGAGTTACTGTCGCTGTGTGGGAAAAGGTCTCTCTTTCGCTCTCTCACACAAGTCGGGAATGACTGTCTCAGTCTTTCCTTTACCTATAACTCAATCTCTCTGTCTCTCTGTGCCGTTCTTGTCTTCCTCTCTGGGAATAGGTAGAGTAGATACAGTTGGTCGATCATGTGAAGGAGTGATTGTTTTAAAGTGACATCGGAAGTAGGCGTCTTCTCCTCTCCTGTCAACTCGGTTCTGGTTATGGATCAAACTGGATGATCGAGCCGAGACATGTACGCCAACGTTCATCTTTCTGTTGCTTCAACAGCTTAAAGACGGAAGTTGTTGGACAATATCTTGAAAAACAGTGAATTTGAGCATACATCACAAGCAAGAGAGCTGTTATACACTAAAAAATGGTGTAGGATTTACTTTGAAATATTTTTCGCTCATAAATTGCTAATTTCACAAATATTTACAAAGAAATGACAAGTACAACATTGATTCAAATGTGAAATTTTGAAGTAGAAAGATAGCCATACTTGTAGTATTGTCTTGTAAAACCTACTGCAATAATCTGTTTTTAAAAAATATTTTTACAGTGTACTGATATCCACATATATGAGGAAATTGCATGGCTTTATGCTTGATGTTTTGCACCTGCACTGTAAAAAAAATTGTTTTTAAGTTATAAATAAAACAAATATAATTGATGTATGTTGGAAATGCTAATTCAGTCTTGCTACTTCAAAATTCCATGTTTAATTCAATGTGTTACTTGCCATTTCTTTTAGATTATTTATGAAATTTAGCGATTTCTGAATAAAAATTGTTTCAATGTAAATTCTGCACCAAATTTTTTCTGTTTGTTAGCAATTACCGTAGCTAAAATAGTCTCAGAACTGTCAAGATATTGTGTCAGTAACATATTTCAAATCAGCCAAAGTATTTTTTTTTTTTAAATGCAGAAAACCTGTAAACACATTTACAGAACAAAATGTAAATTTTACAGTATAAAGCCCTGTTCACACCAAGAATGATAACTATAAAGATAACGATATTAGCGTCCACACCAGCGTACGATATCGTCTGTTTATTCTCAGTGCATGCATGTCTGCCGCTTTAAATTCTCAAGCTCTTTATAGCCGGATGGATTCTGATTGGGTGTCAATGTTTTTATCATTCATCAGCTGGAAAAAAATCGTTCTGAAAGTGATTCCAACGATATCGTTTCTCACTGCCTTTATCGTTATAGTTGTGGTGTGGTGCTATTCTTTAATATTAAGAATGATTTTTAGAACTACATCTTTATCGTTATCTTTAGAGTTATCGTCCTTGGTGTGAACGGGTCTTAAACCGGTAATTTACAAACCCAGTAAAGTCAACAACATACACTGCTAATAAAATCTTTTTTGTACCTTTAACATATACTAACAACAACCATAATAATGCAGGTGGTAAAAGAGAAAGCCACATGAAGAATCAAAGTTCATCACAATAGCTTTTCCACAGGCTGAAGTATATACTAATATATATGCAAACACAAAACGCGCAACCTGATCTCAAGACAAAAACGTGCCTGTGGGAACTTTTTCACAAGACGCGAAATACGTAGTGCCATGTATATTTAATGACATATTCGATGTGAAATGTCCATGAGATGTGAGTACAGTCAGGTGACTTGATTCGATGTGATTCGATGTGAGTGGCCCTAAAAGAATGTTCGTTTTTTTTCCCGGAACAGATGAACGTACATATGGTATGATTATGATTATGTGACGTTGGTTTTGTAAGCTACGTGTCACCACAGTTCTGACTTGAAATGTCTGTTGAGTGGCGCTAAAACTCTAATGCACTGTGACGTTTTAAAATAACGTACCATCTGCACTACACCTAAACCTACCCAATAGTATGAACAAAAGCAAATGTAATGTAAAAACGCAAATCGTAATAATGTTGTTTTAGCTTGTTTTTCGATCTTTCCGCTCTTTAATTGTGTCATGTTTTTCACGGGATTCATACCCAAGGATTCCGCATCCTAAGTCCAATTTCGTGCTGCCTGAGCTACTAAGCAAGTTTGTTGCATCCGGAAACTGAAACATATGGAGCTGTAATCATAACTGTGTACGAAAATGATTATAAGTGCTTGCTGTTTTATCGCCTCTAGTGTTAATTTCTTTTGGAAACTGCAGTGATATGTACTTATTTGTACATATTTTGTGTCTTGTGAAAAAGTTCCCACAGGTAGATTTTCGTCATGAGATCAGGTAGAAAGCACAATCATGGTAACGCACAACACTTAAATAATGCAATAAACATTCAAAACAACAGATGATGTAACATAAAACCCAAATGTACATAACTGATAGCAAAAACTATTAAGAAATATGATATTTAAACAAAATACTTTCAAATGTGGAATTTCATACAGAGAATTCTGGGAAATGAAAGCGTCAGCGGAAATTCTGTCAGGAAGACTCCAATGCCACGTCATTCATTCATACTAACAGGTCTGACCAATCACTCCTTGACACCTGGAGTATATGAGCACTGAACTCATTCATTTCATTTTCACAGTTAAAGGGGTCCTATTATGCTCTTTTACAAAGTCTTGATTTTGTTTTGGGGGTGTACTAGAACAGGCTCTCATAATAGGAGGGCCTACGCCAAAATAATTTTTCTATACAACTATTCTCTAATTATTGTAACTCACTCACCACCATCCATTAACACTTTACGGAATAAATACCATGTAAACGTTTACATTCTCTCTGAGTCTTTCTGATAGAATATCAGTTTACAGTTTTTGACTAAATTTCGTTGATTTGTTGTTTTTACTTCTAAACACTGTACAATTAACAGCATTTTGCTGCAAAATTACATGAAACGTCTGGTTGGATCTTTTACAGTTTTTCCCTTTATAGAGTATGGGAAGCATTTTTACAATATTTTGCCATTAAAATTACACTAATTTTTTTACAGTGAGCAATACAATCTGACAATGTTGGTATCATCCTTCTTATTCTGCCTCTGGTATCGTCTACAAAAGCCTTTGCAAAACTCACACAACTTTTCCGTACAATGAATATGAATGAGAACGGTTGCTGTTGAGTTGCAAAAATGACAAAAAGAATACAATAGCTTTGATACAAATGCAATTTGGATGTACTAACTGTTTAATAGAAAGGAAATGGCAAGTTTCTCCTTCAGACAGGCTACAATTCATTCAGACTACAGTGCGTTATTCAACCCTATAGTCTGTTAAATGGAATTTTACAACAAGAGCACATGTTTATGCAGCATTCATGAGCACCCAGTCGGGGAGATAATTAGATATCCTCTCACAAAGATAGGAGCAACAGACAAAAAAAAAAGACGCCCATTCTTCTTACTGGATTCTTACATGACGGATGCATGAAGAATGTACAGTAGCTGAGGGATTTGAACTTCTCCACCATTTCAAGCCTGAAAGTCACTTTACCTGATAAAAGCACAACCCAAATTCTGACAAAGCAACTATATTATTCTGGGGGGGATCAAATGTAAATCCCACACTGGTTGACCATTAATTTCAATGGTGGCAGTCTATGGTGTACATACACTACCATTCAAAAGTTTGGGTTCGGTAAGATGTTTAATGTTTTTGAAGTCTCTAATGTTCACCAAAGCTAAATTTATTTTCATTTATAAAATACAGTAAAAACTGGCATATTGTGAAATATTTTTACAGTCTCAAACAACTGCTTTGAGGTTTAATATGTTTTAAAATATAATTTATTCCTGTGATGCAAAGCTGAATTTCCAGCAACATTACTCCAGTCTTCAGTGTCACATGATCATTCAGAAATCATTCTAATATGCTGATTTGCTGCCCAAGAAATATTACTTATTATTAATCACAGCCAAAAAAGGTTGTGACTAATATTGTGTGTGAAAACCACAATACATTGTTTTCAGGATTCTTTGATTAATTAAAAAAAAAACAGCATTTATTTGCAATAGAAATCTTAACATTATAAATGTATTTACTGTCACTTTTGATCAATTTAATGCATCATTATTAAATAAAAGTATAATTTTAAAAAATTTACTGACCCCAACCTTCTAAATAGTAGTGTAAATAAAAGCAACAACAAGCCATAAACACAACTATTCTAACACTTGCCAATAAAACTATAGTTTTTACACATATTTGAAACCATAATTTCATATTAACATTCATATAAAAATTGAAATGTGGAAGAAAAAGCATCTGTCTTTAATTTGAGAATATTTTATAAGGATTATTAAATAAGATATATTTTTTTAAAAATCACATATTTAGGCTATTTATTTATTTAATCATTTTTAAACATAAAAAACAGTTTTCACTATTATTATAATAAATTGTTACTAATAAATACAGAATAAAATCAGAAATAAATATGAGATCCTTATGAGATAAATGCTGTAAATATATATCTATCTTTCTATCTATCTATGAATGAATGAATTATGTAATGGCTGACACCAGGTTACCCCAGTTGCATTGTATTTAAATGATCTTTGGTTACCATGAGTGTAAACTGGCGTGACATTATTGTTTGTGTTAATAAGGTCAGGCGATGGCTGTCGGGTCGTGCGCCGGCTCCGTCGGCTCGCTACAGCAGGTGAGCTGACATCCACCTCAAAGCCGCACCACTCGTGTCACTCCGCAGCCCGGCTCATTATGGGATTAAGCACAGCCTAGTCCAGTCACATCACGATCCCAGGCCGGTCTGCCCTCGAGGGGCCGGCTCCACGTGGCCCCTTGCCTCTAGAGCGCCGGCGGCTCCCAAAGCTCTCCTCAAATGTGTCACATTCCACATGACACCCGTCTCAGTGGCAGCCGACTTTCTCACAGAACTTTAAAACCCTATTTTTCTTTGAATGGAAGTTTCTCCTTTGTTGTGCGGGACCGTGCAGCCAGGCCCCTAGCAACTTCCCCGACCAGGAATGCCACTGGAATTCTTAGGCAGCGCTTGCCAACTCCAGCTACCTGGTAAAAGGGATTAGGGCAGCTTTATCCCTTAGTCAAGAATGCGGAATGGATGAACTCCTGACCAAAGAGACGAGGTTGACGTTCAAAATGTCGTCGCAGAGCTATGCTCCGACATGCTCTTCCCAAACGCTGACTATCTTATAGGATCGATCGGGTTTCCACTCACCCGTCACCTGACTGTACGGTAAATAACACAGTTGTCACTTTCAATTGAAACATGAGACCGCAAACCGTTCGAAATATGTAGTGATGACAATATCCTGAGTGCCTTGTTCCTCAAAATTATTGGAACAGATTTTTAGAAATGAATAACAGAATAAAGGCTTTATGTCGGAAACATTAATAGGCTTCCCATGAAGCTGCGACAATGGAGGATGTTACATTTTAGCAAACGCTTTCCTGATGATACTTAGTACACGGTTTTTTGTTTTTTTTTCATGCCAATTACACACAAATATGAACATCCATTAAACTGACCATAAGTGACAGTAAAGGTATTCACAAAAGATTACAAAAAAGTTTCTATTCATCCTAAAAAATTTAAAATGTTAAGCAGTTTTCAAGATTGATATTAATAATGAATGTTTCTTGAGCAGCAAATCAGCATATTAGAATCTGAAGGATCTTGTGACACTGAGGACTGGAGTAATGATGCTTAAAATTCAGATTTGCGTCACAGGAATAAATTACATTTTAAAATATATTCAAGTAGAAAAGAGTTATTTTGAATTTTAATAATATTTTACTTTTTTTAATCAAATAAATGCAGCCTTGGTGAACAAGAGACTTGTATATGTCGGAAATGTTAAAAGGCTTCCCATGAAGCTGTGATTCTGAGATCAAAGCGGCAACCACTTATAGGCTCAGTTTACTGTCCTTTCACAAAGAAGAGAGTCTGTTTCTACAAAACATGTCACATAAATGCCTCGAACTGAGCCAAACATGCAGCAACAATTATTCTGGAGGATTTTTCGATGTGTGCTTCACATAGGCACATCAGTATACTTTTAAGAGCAATCAGGTAATCTGAACTGAGCTGCACAGGAATGCAGTTTTCGTTTACGCTGAGCTATGGAGCAAAGGAGTGGGAACAGAGAAAGTCATGGGAACAGACCCAACGTTCTGTGCATGCCAGTGATGTCAGAAGGAGCTGCAGTCCACACTATAGAGACGCTATAGGCAGGAGGATGTTACTTTGATAGGTATACTATACCATTTAACAAATGCTTTTCAACATTGATAATAGCAGATTTTCCGAATGAAAACCGAATGTTTTCTTGTTTTATTTAACAAGAAAACAATGTAGGGCATAAAGAACACAAAAAGGTTAGTTGTGAAGTCACCCATAAGTGTGAAGAAACTGAATGAGACACTATTTCACATAAAGGCTCTGATGCAAGTAAAAGGTCATAAATTCAGTGGCACTGCAGGTCTAGAAGAGCAAACGGCTGAGGCCTTCGGTGCTGCTCTGTTGGCAGCCTGTTGGCAAAATGGCCTTTCACAGCAAACTCAGAAGAGAAGCAGCACTGCACCACGAGCAAATGCTAACCACTTTCTTTGATTCGGCTTTATAAGGCAGAGGAAATATGAAAAGGTGGATTTCTCAGAAATTCTTGTGGGGCATAAAAGAGGAGGGAAAAACAACAACACCACACCAAGCACAGAGCAAGCGTCTATGTTGGTTGGGTGATAGGGGCTTTTTCCACCCTGCCAGCTTGGGCCCTGAGCCCATACCACATGAGAGGAGGGTGGAGCAACACACGCGCTAAAACCCCTCATCTACACTATCAGACTACTCAAGTGTTCACGCTTCAAAAAGGATGCAAAGGTATCATAAAAGTGGTCCATACGACGTATGCACTATGTTCCAAAACTTTTGAAGTCTGATAGCTTTATGTTAGAAACAGGCACAATTAAATCAAATGTTTCCCTCCAAAAGGTGTTAACCACTGCCCCTAAATCAATCAATCAATGAGTTGAAGCTCAGAAGTGAATCAATTTTATGTCAGATTAGAGTGAACTGGATCAGCTGCTTTTAAAAAAAAAAAAAAAGATTCACACACAGAGCTATTCAATAACTTGGAATATAGCACAACTCGGATAACATTTATGACACTAATATGGCCTCTTTTTTTTTTCATTTTCAAGCTTATATTCTTTCACAATTCCTCTTTTGTGTTCCAGAGAAGAAATAAAGTCATGCAGGTTTGCAAAGATGCGTAAATAATCACAGATTTTTAACATTTGTTATTTTCTTATATTTTTTATTTTTTGTAATTTTTTTAATTAATATTTTTTGTAATTTTGTTGTATTTTTATTATTTTTATAAAAAAAAAATTTTTAATCTGTACCATTTTTTAAATTAGTTTTGGTTTATTTCGTTTTAGTTATTTTAATACTTCAAGTTAAACAACAATGGGAAATATTGATTTGGCAACTATCTAAAAATTCTTTTTTTTAAATTAACATTTATTTTATTTCAAGTAAAAAGTGTAAGTAACTATAATAACCCATATGAATGTATATAAAAATATAATACACACACTCACACACATACATATACATATACATATACACATACATATGCATATGCATATACATATACATATACATATACGTATATATATATATATATATATATCAGGGTTATTATTGTTACTTTTACTTGACATAAAACAAACATTAATTTTTTTTAAGAAAATGTGAATGGTGCTTATCCATGCACTGGACGTAGAGCACCTGTGGGTTCTGTGAGATGCTGTGAGAAGTCTTGCTCTCTGCTCTGTCTCCAAGCTGATGCTTCTCACAAGGCAAGCAGCCCAAGGTTAACATCCTCAACACATGCCAGAAGAGCACCACCTTCACCTACACATGTATACTTCCTGTGGAATCCAAAAGATGCCCTCCACACTACATTTCAAAGGCAACTTCAAGGAACAGTTCACCCCAACATTTTGACAGCTAGATCTCCTTGACATGTTCATGAGAGAAGTAGTGAACAAATCATTCTTTTGAGATGGATCTGTTCAATTAATCAGTTGATTCAGGTCACAAACCTGGGGCCAGCTGCATAAACTTTGTTACCACTACGTTATGAATTGGTTTGACCAACTAGCAGTTAGCCAAGAGGTAATCAGTCTTACTTTTCTGATTCAAATTGGGCAAATCTACCTTTTTGTAACTGACCAGTCTTAAATTTGATGAATAACTTTTTAAGAGTAATCTTAGCAGTTTATGCAACCGGCAAAAAGGTACAAAAGGTGTCACTGGAGTGGTTTGTGATGCGCGAAAGGAAACCAAGACGGCAAAAGGGGCATCCTTTTTTTCTTTAGGCTTATTTTACAAAAGCACAAAAATTTGTTTTTATTGTGAATGTACACAAATAAAGGCAAACCTTTTACAATTACGAATATCTTTAGGACTAAAAGGAGTAGTTTGTTCCACTGTTAGAAGGAAAAAATTCAAGTGATTGCGCCGGCGCCGCATGCGCACACACTGCATAAACTTTGTTACCACTACGTTATGAATTGGTTTGACCAACTAGCAGTTAGCCAAGAGGTAATCAGTCTTACTTTTCTGATTCAAATTGGGCAAATCTACCTTTTTGTAACTGACCAGTCTTAAATTTGATGAATAACTTTTTAAGAGTAATCTTAGCAGTTTATGCAACCGGCAAAAAGGTACAAAAGGTGTCACTGGAGTGGTACCTTTTCAAAAGGTACGCCTTTGTATCTAAAGGGTACATATTTATTAGCACAAAGTTACAAAAGTGTACCTTTTGAAAAGGTACTGCCCCAGTGACATCTTTTGTACCTTTTTTCTGAGAATGTGGTCTAAATGATTTGTTTATGACTCGCAGACTCAAACTGACTGGAGAGGAAGATCATCAGTGAATAACGATTTAAATTCGGTTGTTTTCTCACACAAAGTGACCATATGACATCAAAACTAGGGATGTTCATTTCGGTTATTTTTCCTAACCGACAACCGACGCTCGTTAACCGACAAGATTATTTTAAATTAGAATTGAATTAAATTAGAAAGGATAAGTGTCTGTGACCCATTAAAAATACTAACATTTGTTTCCCTCACATGGTCATATCATATCACATCACGCACCTGCAGCGCTTCTGCCAGCGGAGAAAAACATAATAAAGCTAGGCTATATATATATATAGATATATAGATATATATATAGATATATAAATAGGCCTATACAAGAAACATATTTTTACTTAAATAATAAATTAAGAAAATGAAAGAAAAACTGTGCAACAAGTAGCCTATTATGCAGAGTTTCGGTTCATTTTTGTGATGCGCGAAAGGAAACCAAGATGGCAAAAGGGGCATCCTTTTTTTCTTTAGGCTTATTTTACAAAATACAAAGATTTGTTTTTATTGTGAATGTACACAAATAAAGGCAAACCTTTTACAATTCCGATTATCTTTAGGACTAAAAGGAGTAGTTTCTTCCACTGTTAGAAGGAAAAAATTCTTCTAACAGTGGAAGAATGCGCACACACAGCATTGCTACCTTGACAATGCAACCTGTTCATCATCATAATTGTAACACCCCTGTGGACTGTTTGTTGTGGTTTCTTCCCCTTTTGTTGGTTTAGCC
>NW_015666566.1:394395-406910 GCF_001515625.1 Sinocyclocheilus rhinocerous
AAAAAATTCAAGTGATTGCACCGGCGCCGCATGCGCACACACAGTTAAGCTTTGCTAATTTGACAATGCAGCCTGTTCATTATCATAATAAATTATCATAATAAAATACAGTCAGTCAAACATATGGAAAAAATTATGTAGTAAAAAAAAAAAAATGTAGTAAAATCTGTGCCGTTAAGTGTTATCACGGTACCGCCGTGATGTTATGCAAAACATTTTGTTTTACATGGATATTGGAACGCGAGTGAAGTACATAATAAATAATAATTTGCCATTCACAACGTTGGTTTCAGTTTCGTTTTAGCCTAAATAAATTAGTTTTGGCTTGTCATTTATACTGCTATAGCTTCTTATATTTTTAATTCTTGTTCTTTTCTAAATACTGTTAATTGAAAGGATTTGTTGTGGAGTGAGGGGAACTAAAATAGCCTAGCTATGTTTACAGTGTTTATTATAGTGTTTGTAAACATTTCACATCGGCATTAGGCCTATTTCTGAATTAAATAATAAAATGCAACTTATACGCGACTTATATTTTTTTATACACGTAGCGTATTTTAACCATGAAGCAAACCTTTTAAAATATTTTTATGAATTACTGAAAAAATAAATAATTAAATGACTTTTTAAAAGTTTAACTGATTGTATTAATCGGTCAAAATTCTTACGGTCGGTTAACCGGTTAAACGGTTAAAATGAGCATCCCTAATCAAAACATTTGTATGGACCAGTTTTATGATACTTTTTTGATCCTTTTTGAAGCTTGAAAGCAATGTATTTGCATAGAAAACAACAACTAACGTGTTGTTCAAACTCTTTCCTTTCATGTTCTGCAGAAGAAAGAAATTCATACAGATTTGAAATGACAAGAGGGTGAGTAAATAATGACAGAATTTTTTATTTTGGGTGAACTGTCCCTTTAAGTCTGTTTTTTAAAAACCTTATACTGATCAGCCTCCAAAATCCTTACGTTGTAAATATCTCTCCTCTCACAGTACATAAACTTCAAGCTATTCTTCCATTCCGTCTTTTTTGCCTGCATGTCCCTCTGGCCATGTTTGTGCATATCCATGTCAGTATTGTCTGGAGGGAAAAACCCAGATGTTCCCTCGGCCGACAGCATTGTGTTCGTCTGATGTACAGCCTCGCGTATCCGCGCCACCCCTCGGCTCTCTCTGTCCCTGCTCTTTCTGAGCTACACAAGGCAGTCTTTGCACCAGCTTCGGCTGTTCCTAGAAACACTGAATGTGGGCCGGAAGCTAAGCTACGCTAGCTCCAGAATGCAAAAACTTCTGGCTACGAGGACTTCTGACAGATTCCTGAGGTCAGCCTGAACCCTGACATCACAGCCTCCCAGATTCCAGACAAGCTCCTCTGGGAAAATTGTTGCAAAGAACCAACAAGACCTCTAGTATTACATAGCAAATTGTCTATCATGCATTTCAGCTATTGGAAAGAGCAGCGGACAGGGTTGCTAAAAAATGTACTTAAACATCTGGGTCAGTGATGTATAAGTGTCCATGATAAAGAAAACCTTTTAAAAATCCAGTTTAAAACATGTTTCTTAGAAATGTACAGTACTTTTTGTTTTCATGTTTTTAGGCCTATATGGTTTTGAAAAGCGTTTATATAATTTTCAGTAAAAATTTTAATTGAATGACTCTAAAAATGTCATGTGGTGTCATGTCATGTCGTCAAAAAATTTTATACAATAAAAATGAATAATATATTTTTCTTACACCTTGAATACATGTACATATAAACTTCTTTGAAAATAAACGTGTATATTTATCAAGATTTTTTTTAAATATCATGAAAAAAACAAGCTTTTAGGGAGTCGCACCACATGACATGAACCACTTGGACATAAACCTGAACTATCCTTGCCTTGTCATGAAAAGTTAAAATTATCTGCTATTTTAAGAAACTTATAAAAATAATATTTAATAAAATTCGGGGGGGGTCACACCATATGACATGTAACATCCTAAACTAACTTTGCCTTGTCATAAAAGGTCAAATTATTTGGTATTTAGATAAATAAAAAAGATACTTATCAAATATACAGGTGCATCTCAATAAATTAGAATGTCGTGGAAAAGTTCATTTATTTCAGTAATTCAACTCAAATTGTGAAACTCGTGTATTAAATAAATTCAATGCACACAGACTGAAGTAGTTTAAGTCTTTGGTTCTTTTAATTGTGATGATTTTGGCTCACATTTAACAAAAACCCACCAACTCACTATCTCAACAAATTAGAATACTCCATAAGACCAATAAAAAAAAACATTTTTAATGAATTGTTGGCCTTCTGGAAAGTATGTCCATTTACTGTACATGTACTCAATACATGGTAGGGGCTCCTTTTGCTTTAATTACTGCCCCAATTCGGCGTGGCATGGAGGTGATCAGTTTGTGGCACTACTGAGGTGGTATGGAAGCCCAGGTTTCTTTGACAGTGGCCTTCAGCTCATCTGCATTTTTTGGTCTCTTGTTCATTCTAATTTATTGAGATGCACCTGTAATGAATTATTAATTCATAAACACAAAAGTAATATTTTATATCATTTTTGTGAAGTCACACCACATAACATTTCATAACCTGAAGTAAACTTGCCTTGTCATAAAAAGGTCAAATTATTTGATATTTTACGATCATGAATTATTAATTCCTACTGTAAATATCATAGGTCATAAAATAATCTGTTTTTGGGCGGTCGCACCACATGACATGTTAAAGGTCAAATTATCTGATATTTTAAAACTTAATGACCTTGACACACAGTCAGGGGTCTCTCTGTGATATCCTTTCCTGTTTTAAGTTTTTTTTCCTGAATATTGGTTGCACCACATGACTGCTGCATCTTCCCCCCCCCCAACCTAGCACTCAAAACCAACATGAAACATGCTAAAACAAAACAGATTCGCAATTTATTCTTTGTTACTTCCCTCATAGCTCCACATTTCCCTGTGCATTTAAGTAAGGGAAAGGTAAGAAGTGACAAAAGTGATTCCATGCATGGGAAGCTTGGTATTCCCTCCCTGGGTGGTGGGAAGGGAGGCCAGGGCAGACCTGTCCAGATGGACCCAGGCTTGGCGAGGACAGAGCAAGGTCAAAACAGAAACTGAAGTATCAAAGCTAAGTGGTCTGCTTCCCGAAACTTGGCACTATGCAGCAGCACTAAGGGGGGATATCAGATAAACTCAACCCTGCTGTCGGAATGGTTGCGTGTAAGGAAATGAGGTGAAGGTCACGACCTGGAAAGCACAGGTCAAATGTGGCGGCCCACCATTTGAAAGCAACCCATGCAATCAATGCGGCTAACCAGCAGATGGCCATAAAATCTGAGTCGAAGGTTGATGGAGAAGCAGGAGGGTCTCTGAAGGCCAGTGTCCGGCCTTTCTGAACGCAATGGATACATAAGTAACAGGGCAACTGTCCCATCAGGACCACCCACCACCCGGGCCGACATTCCCCCCTTCATCTCTCAGCTAAAACCAAAGCCTCATAAATGTCAAGATTAGGAAAGGAAAAAAAGCAAAAGTGTTTGGTTAACAGAGACATCTGTGCATGCTCTCTAACAGCCGAGAAAGATTTCGAGAGCTTTCCCGCAATTTTCTCTACTTTAGGTATTACTTTTTAAGTTAAAACGTGAGCATGTGTAAAATGTTTTGAGCCCAATCTCGTTTAAACCCGGCTGAAGATTGGAAAAGGAAAACCTTCTTCCTTTTCTAATCCATGACTGATCCAGTCGTTCCACAAGGATAAACCTGGCAAACGGCTAGACAAGACCCTTCAGGTCGGTCCAGATTGTTTTCAGGCTGCTAGGTGCTCTGATACCGCACACCTGATTAAAGCCATGGCAAACCCAGAGCAGACAGATATGAGGTGGTCTTCCAAAATTGAGAGTAATCACTGGAAACGCATGACATGGCCATCCGTGAGCTTAAACGTCATGTTTCGCACAAGTTACCTGTAGTTAGCCGAGCGCTTGAACCATGGACAAATGAAAGCAAGGTTTGATCTGTGTCCAAAAACAATCAGGGATCAGATTATACAGTCACTTCCTATTTGGATCAAGGACAAAACATATCGAGATGGTAAAAAAATTCTGCGTTCACGTCATGGTGGAATTAGCGCAATTATGAGTTTCCGAATCATAAACTCTTAATTTCGTAACTTTTCCTTAATTGCAGTAATCTCTGACTTAATCATTGTGATGTCATGTAAAAATACACTCAAATTTTACATAGTGTCTGTGAAGACCATACTTGAAATATAGCTATAAGATGTGGTGTGTGATTTTAACAAAATCAAGGTAAATATCACTTACGGAAATACAGTTTTCATCATTTTCAAAATTCTTTTTTTGTAATTTTGTTAAATTAAACAAGTGAGGTGCCTATAGCCTAGTGGTTAGCGCACTGACATATATCGCAACTGCGCCTCTGGCTGACCTGGGTTCGAATCTCGACCCAGGGTCCTTTGCCGATCCCACTCCCCCCTCTTCAACCAACAATTTCCTGTTAATCTTCACTGTCCTGTCATTTAAAAGCACAAAAAAGGCTAAAATAAAAAATTAAGCAAGTGAATAAATAGCAGATGCTATTTCTACACTCAGTGTTAGTTATTGATCAGTATTTAACAGTATTGAACATTAAAAACTGTATTTGTTTTGCTGTGGTTTAACATTTTGCATTCCGGCCTGCGTCTGAATCCCAGTAAAACCCTCCTCAAGGCAGGTGTCATTACAAATACAATCGGCTGACAACCTCCTTTCCATCGCTGTAGTTGATCCCATTAATTTGGGTGCCTGTGGGCAGAAGTCTAATCTAAGAAAGACAGTCTAACCCTCTATTCAGTTCATATTCTCATAGTGATGTGTCACCAGGAACAGCCTAAAGGGTTTTAAAGGAATCTCATGAGGATATCCATAGTTTCTGTCAAAATTGTCTCATTACAGAGATGAAAAATAATTAAGTTAAACAAATTATTTAAAATATTATATTACGTTAATTGCTGTGTTAACATAAAATGTAAATATTATGGTTTAAATGAAATATAATGGTTTAAATTGTATCAGAAAGTTCTTTTATTTTCCAATATCTTATCAAATTATCAACATTGAATTTTGAACTGATTTGAGTTTAAAATTACTTATGTGAGAAGAAAGAGATCTATGCAGACAAAGTTAGCGACATTATACAGAACTACCTGACAACAGAACGGCCAATCAGAATTAAGTATTCCATAAAATGACACATTCTTTTCCCAATCACTTGAACATGATTACTTGCTATTTTTATATATCATATTTAAAGAGTTCTTTAATCTGGTTTCTTTAATCGTTTCTCAATAATAATAAGATGGAAAGGTGTAACACAAAAGGTAATTGAAGTCACATGACTGTCCTATTAAAAAGCCTGACCGTTTTAATGATGACATGATAGAGTAAAATGTCATAAACAGGAACCACACTGGCAATCTTGTTTCTAAACCATTTCCTGTGTAACGTTTCTCTATCTTTTTTAACGTAAAGCACAGAAAATACGTTTTTGTTGACATTCAAATCTAATTCCCACCGAAGCACCATCGACTCTACAGTTACACAAAGTGCTCGGCCACCAGATGGTCATTTGGCTCCGACAGACAACAGGTATCAATGAACAGTAATTATTACATAATCAAACTAGCGTACCACTAAATCACTTTTCCCAACAGATGACAAAGCTCTCAATATATCCTTGCCTATTTGATGCCAGTGGCTTACAATCATCAGTTTGACAGACAGCTAATGTTTACAGTGCCACAAGCCACAGATAGGGGCCAGGTGAGGACACCTAACTGCTTATTCACGAATACAGTGCATCTGGAGGTACCAAGGGGATGACATCGGCACTGACAAAGTCAGCTGTTGCCTATTGTGCCGTACTTGGTTCACCACCCATATAAATATTGATGCAACAGAGGAGGAAACAAATGTGTGATACAATCGGAGCATCAACTGCCTCAAATTCTGAGAAGCCTGCTTAAGAAATACTATGATACTAAGAACCGGACGTGTACGATGCTTTTGGTTTAACCCTCTTAAATGAAAGCTGCAAACAGGAAGACATGCAAAACTTGTTTTAATGCATTATTCTGCTTTTATTTGAGTATTTTGCACTAGATTTGTATGCATGTTGTGTTTAAATTCGTTCACAATCATCAGATACCCAACTCCCACAGGTTCAAGCAGGATATTCCTCATGTTAACTGGGAAAACCCAGTGAAACTGACCAACCGGGATCAAGGATTTACGTTCGACTACATCCAAACCCTTTGAAAGATAAGCTTAAGTCATTTTTAGATACGGTCAAATCCAATCCAGTTCATGCTGACCATCGTGATGGTCTATTTTAAAGTTACTATACGGTGAACTTCCAAGTATTCACATCTCTGGAAACAGCAGCACAAATGAGGTTAGAAGTTTGACCATGTATGTTCTAGTGAAATGTGTGGTTAATGGTAGGAAGCATCTACGCATGTCATCGAGTTGAGGCACGCAAGGCAACATTTACGACAGGCCTGTGTAATATGACAGCAAGCAGTAACAAAAACAAATCCAAAACAGACAGAGCTCACTGTGAGGAGACCGGGGCTAGTTGTCACATTTTTACTACATTAAGTTAAGAATGTTTTAGAAAAGCTATTAAACAGACTACCGTTATTGTCCTGGGAAAAAATATAGTTAATTTGTGGAAAAGCAAGGCACATTGTCAAAGTGCAATCTGCCATTAAAAACGATATTATAAGCACAATTTAAACAGTAAATAAAAAACATTAACAAAATGTAACAGCAGGTAACATTAATTAACAACATTTAAAACGTATTGAACAGAATTCACAATAATTATTCTAATTTTAGGACCATTCTGAACTCGATGTTTGAAACCAACAAACAAAACCACTGCTAGTGAAAACATATTTGTGTAATTGGACTTCTGCCTCGAAACCTTACTAAAATGTCGCCCTTGTGAAAACTGGCACATGCATCCAGATGCCACATATGAACAAGAATCCAGTTTATACACAAATGCATGAATGCGATACGAGAGAAAACGCGATAGAGAGACTGAGAAAGAGCAGTCGAGACAGCAGCAGAGCTCAGTAAGCACTGGGGCCCCTTTGCCTGGGAAGTTGGTTCAACGGTTGGGGCCCAGATGGCTCCACACCTGCGAGAGACCCAGCTACAACACACCGCCATTCAAATTTCCCTCACAACATTACGGTCCTGAACAACAGCTCTCCCAGCTTAAAAAAACACAATCATCTAACAGAAAATGAGCAATTAGTGTATTCACTGAGTAATTTCATTCCAGCGCCGACTCTACAAGTTACAATGTGAACTGATGACACATATAAAAGACAATTACAAAGACGTGTCAAAAATGAGGCAATGGAGCAGGTGTTAATGCTACGCCATATGGCTGCTCAAAACGGGTTTGTCCACGAAGATTAATGTAAATACTCCAGTTATTAACAATTACGCTTTCAGCTTAACTTTACGAGTCACAGTGGCTGTTATTGGAGTTTTGGGCTGTTTAATATCAGTATCTTTGAAAACCAAATTCTTGTCTAACAATACAGTATTACACTAAACAGTAAAAAATATACATATAGTGTTTTCCCTTTATAAAAAATGCATATGGGCTACTTTAGGTTATATTGTTTGTTTGTTTTTTTGTTGAATATGGTTAAACTGTCCTAATTCATCTCAGAGAAATTTAATTGACTTGATTAAATATTAAAAAATGTCTCACAGTAATAGACATTTATGTATATTCACTTACAAATACTGAGTCCTAACTACTGTTTACAGAGATAAGATACATCCAATGAATATTGCAAATAACAAAAGTATAACATATATTATTAATAACATAAATTTTCGTTAAAATGTATACTTCACTAAAACAGACACTATTTAATAATTAAAATTATATAAAGTTCAAAATCATTAAGATTTTAAAAAAATGTTTTTTAAAAGAAGTCTCTTATGCTTACCAAGGCATTTATTTGTTCAAAACACAGGAAAAATAGTAATATTATGTAATATTATTACAAATTAAAATAACTTTTCTATTTGAATATATTTTAAAATGTAATTTATTCCTGTGATGCAAAGCTGAATTTTCAGCATCATTACTCCAGTCCTCAGTCAATTGTTATTAGTGCTCAATTATTAATAATAGTTCTTATAATTATCATTGTTGAAAACTGTTTTTGCCATGTACTTTTTTGCAGAAATCATAATTTTTTCAAGATTCTTTGATGAATAGAAAGTTCAAAAGAACAACATTTATTTGAAATATAAATCTTTCGTAATATTATAAATGTCTTTACTGCCATTTTCGATGAAGTTAATGTGTACGTGCTGAATAAATCTCGTTACTCCATGGAAATAGTTTATTAAAATATCTCTTAAAATGATCTCTTACAATATATAACAACTCTTTCAAATATCCCTTAAAATTACCTCTTTAATAAATATGTAATACCTCTTGAAAAATCGAATAAATATACAATATATAGTATTGCCTAAAAATTTCTCTTAAAAATTAAATGGCAATATAACATTCAAACAAATGGTGTGATTATCCACATGCCTCTATGAGAGCTTTTCACCACTTCTGTTGTGTATCACATCATACTGACTTTCAAGTCACGTTTTCTGAATGGGGGAGGCATTTAGCATCACCTTAAACATCACCTGTAGGAGGGCATGATAAACACTCCAGCACATGTACAAACAGCAGGCATAGGGATGAATACGTACAGTATTCTGCCCGATATTACGAATGCAGCAGTTCCATCTAAAGGATGAATCTGGTACTGCATTCTAACTGTAACATTTCCTAACCATTATAATGAATTCCCTTTATTAAATCTACTTGTGACATGGAGTCAACTGGAATGAGAGTATAAAGCAAGTCTAACATGCAGGGAAGCCCCTAGTCAATGACTGCTGGGTATTCAGAGCGCTGTCCTCAAAGGAATTTGGGTATGACTGCATGTAATTGACCAGAGGTCCTGTGAATCCTGTGTTTGTCAATGTAATTTTTCCGGCTAAGAAACATGCATTGTCTCCGATTGAAATTCAACACATTTGATGCCTCACGTACAAATAAACAAGTATTTACACATTCAAGCTTTTTACATTAGTTGGAGCAGATGTTCAAAGAGCTTGCCACTTAATAAGTGTCTTTTTACCGTGAAAACCAAAAGAAACGGACTGATTACAGTCGATAAAGTGACTCAATAGTGGTGAGCTGTGCGTTAAGAATGTGAAACATTACAACAGAGAATTGTAGTGCTTCAACCCCTGATAAACTCCACCGATTACACCAAAAATGGTCCTGCATGGTATGCCATTCAGAAAAAAAAGGGTGGTTTAATGTACAAGGTTGGCTAAAGTCCTAGAGTTCAGCAAGTCAGGACAGCATCGCGTGGGAAAGTGCAGCCTTGCTATGCATGGCCTTCAACCGTAAAGGGAGAGTCAGGAGGCAGTTTTTAAGAGTGGGCGCCACAGACGTGCACGGACTCATTCGTGTCCACAAGATGCATGCTGGAGAATGAGGTTTGACAAGGCAGGTTAGGCTGTTCAGGTACCGTTCCCATTGTTAAAGGAACAGTTCACCTAATAATGAAAATGATGACAACTTCATAATGTTCCAGACCCATTTTTTTCTATTCAGCAGAACACAAAAGGTGAGTTTTTGGACAAATATCCTGGCCACTCTTTTCAATATAATGAACGTCAAAAAAGTCACCCAAAAAGTATTGTAAAAGAGATTCAAATGACTTGTGTGCTATATATTTTAAGAATTATGAAGTCATACAACAGCTTTTTGAGTAAAAAGAGAACAGAATTCAAATGTCTGATTTTTTAATTAATCAGTTGGTCCAGAATCAGAATGATTCATACAAAAATGTTACTGATCTGGTTCTTGTGTTCAGCTCACTGATTCAATGAGGTTATCAGCTCACTGTGGGAATTTTTTTAGTGAATAACGACTTGATCTGTTAGTCACACAAATACTTGGAATATCAAGTCACTTTTATTAGACTTTATGCAGCTTTTTTGACCATTTTTGAAACTTAAAACCTCCAGGCTCCATTCATTGTAACTGCATGGAAATGAGCCAGGACATCATTTAAACTTTCTGCTTTTATGTTCCTTGAAAAAGTCACACAAGTTTGGAACATCATGAGGGTAAGAATGTTCATTTTTGGGTGAATTATCTCTTTAAAGTGTACGCTGACATACGATATCAATGACTACGTATCCCTCAGCAAAGCAAAAAAAAAAAGTGCAACAAGTACTTAATACAATACAAGGTACTTATCATAACGGATGTCTGATTAAGACTCTAAAATATCACTTGATCACATGAGTCAAAAAGCCACCAGAGTGCCCTCTTGTGCATTGTTCTGTAAATGCATAATAGAAACAAAAACACTTTTGGATCCAAAAAACCCTCTCTAGTACACATGTAGCGTCCATCTCTTCAGTATAGCATAGATTTTGAGTTCTAACCGTTCCATTTACTGGAAAAGCAGCAACTGGAATAAGAACAATCTGGAACTTGAGAGACGCTCGCCTCGGTATATCCCTCCATTCCAACAGCTGACAGCTTTATGGTTCACAACGCAAAGCAAGTAGAACGGAGCAGCTCTCCAAAACAGCTCAAAGTATGTTTTACACGCCACAGCTAGCATACAAAAATCTCCCGCAGCACACTGACATGGAGACGAGAATGTGTTTTAGAACTGCTTCCAAGAAAGAAAGAAAGGACTTTGTCCTGTTTTTTAATCCTAAATGGAGTTTAGGAAGTTCAACTGGCCTGTTCTGAGGAGAGAATGCGTCAAGACAACAGCTGGCCCGCTGATGGGGCCTTCTGTTCCCCGTTTCTGAGAAAGCTAGTAAGGACAAGATAGCTATGTCTGGCCAGAGGGAAATGACTGGAAAGAGAGATGAGACGAGGAGAAGGCAGGGGAGGGAAGGAAGCAGCTGGGAAGCTGATCTCGTCTGCTTTGACGACATACTGTAGTAGCCATAGTCTCTGTGCTGCTGGATGTAGACTAGGCCTTGCACAAGAACAGAATGGGGAAATGTGCAGGAGCCCGTGTGCGCACACAGGAAACCCCGAATGAAGTCAATTTATAATAGTGGGATTATGTAACAGGAAGCCATATCTCCATCTGCTCAAGAGCCAAGCCCTGGGAGAAAGGGGGAAATTACAGAATAATGCACTTCAGACATTAATTCAACGCATTTGGCTCTATGGTTCAGTGACGCCCAATTAGACGGCAGCGAATGGACCAAAGATAGCAGTTGAGGCTTATGTAGACTGTAGCAACTGTATCACCTCAAAAGATCTATCTGTACTACTTTTCCTTTGGTCCATATCGAAAAACACTGCCCCTGTCCCTAAGGCTTATGCTTGATTTATGGAAACGTCCAACTTTAATAACTGAACATTTACAATTACTCCAGAATATCTTATGATGTGATGGAAAGTGCTGAAGTTCATCTAAAGAACATTCCCACTATTTCCTAATCCATTAGAGAGGTGCTTTAAGGCATTTTTAAGGTGGTTGTTTACTAGTTAATGTCAAAAGAGCCAACTCCTAAGTCTCTAAGATATTCTGGTCTTCGTATAGGGCTCAGTTTGCAGGGGGGGGGGGTTTCACTCATTTTATCGTGCGCCAGGCACAACAAAACATCTAGTCATTTACAAACGCACCTGTCCTCAACAAGCCTTATAACTATGTTCACATACAACCAAATAATTTGTTAGTAAACAGATTGATGCATCGATTGATGCGAAGGCTGACATGGAAGAAAATAAACTGTTGAATAAAGTTGTTGTTTTTTTTTTGCTTCTTTGCGCACAAAAAGTATTCCCATAGCTTCATAACATTACGGTTGAACCACTGATGTCACATGGACTATTTTAATGATGTCCTTGCTACCTTTCTGGGCCTTGAATTTGTCAGTTGCATTTACTGAAGTACTGAAGTTTGTTATCACCAGACCAATGCAAGTATGTACAATGGGAGAGCATGTTGGTAGTGCATCGGCCAAGCACTCGCATACTTAAAGGGTTAGTTCACCCAAAAATTCTGCCATTAATTACTCACCCCAACCCTCTACATTGCGAGTAAATCACTCACATATGCGACTAAATCTTCACTGTCAGACAGAAAGGATCCTAACACGATCAAGGCTCAGAAACATAGCAAGAACATCGTTAAAATAATCCATGTGACATCAGTGGTTCAACCGTAATTTTACGAAGCTACAAGAATACTTTTTGTGTGCAAAGAAAACTAAAATAACGACTTTATTCAACAATTTGTCTCCTAAGCGTCACCCTATAGCACCATTTTGGAGAGTATCACATACGTAAACAACGTATGTATGTGGATACGTTGTTTACGTTCAGATCAAAGCGTAAACAACGTA
>NW_015666566.1:407165-413441 GCF_001515625.1 Sinocyclocheilus rhinocerous
CGTACATACGTTGTTTACGTATGTGATACTCTCCAAAACGGCACTATAGGGTGACGCGGAAGAGACGAATAAAGTCATTATTTTTGTTTTCTTTGCGCACAAAAAGTATTCTCGTAGCTTTGTAAAATTATGGTTGAACCACTGATGTCACATGGATTATTTAAACGATCTCCTTGCTACGTTTCTGAGCCTTGATCTTGTTAGGATCCTTTCTGTCTATGGGACGGTCAGAGAGCCCTCGGAATGCATCAAAAATATCTTAATTTGTGTTCCGAAGATGAATGAAGGTCTTACGGGTTTGGAACGACATGAGGGTGAGTAATTAATGACATAATTTTCATTTTTGGGTGAACTATCCCTTTAAAGTAAGCAAAGAAAGTCCATTTAGGGTTATGTTTCCAGGAGAGTTAATTTGCGCAACAGCTAGCCAGTTTTCAACTGTAAACAAATTGTAACAATGGTTAATGCTTTTAGTAAGAGAGAATAAAACTTTTGGGTGATATTCTCATGAGATGACAAACAAAAGAATGGTTCAAATTCATCTGGAACTGTAGCCAAGCACATGATTGAAGCAAGCTTCGTTTCTCATGCTTTGTAGAAGCACTGGCACAATATAGGCAATAGGACGAAATTAAGCAGCTACATATGCACACTTGGATGTAGAGAAACCCAAAATTGCTGGCTGTAATGGAAATATAGCTTAATTCAAAGAGTAAAATCAAGGAAAGCATTCAATCAAAACCACCGTAGAGTTAATGTAACCAAATGACGTAGGCCGCCGTGAAAAGCTTTGTTGTTCGTTTGGAGCCAAACAGTGTTAAGGGAGGGAGAGAGAAAAAGAATCATTACAGTTTTATTGGTGTTTGTTTTTTCTTGCTTTATTCTGTGCTTTAGGGGTGTTGTCAAATGCATTAATTGGACACATATGAAGCAAAGAGTTATGACAGATAAACGCATTCCAATTGGGGGTGTGAGCAATCGACCCGAGAAGCCTGGAGACTTACACAAAAAAAAACTCAACTAAAATTGAACTGTTTAGATGGATGATTTTACATTTGTTCCAATGCCTGTGGGTTTATCGAAGTCCTTTTGTTCACAGATTAACTCACCTAGGTCCTAAAAACACCATGTAATCATTTAAAAAGCACAGTTTCTGTGACTACATTCATCTTGTGACCTACCAGTGTCAGTTGCGTTCATAAATATTCTCCCGTGGCCTCATGGGATAGGATCAAATACTCACTTCAGAATCTCACCGCATGTAGTAGGTCATCCAGGCACTTTTTCACCTACTGTTTTATGAATACTGTGAATTTAGGCCTAGACATTCTACTTTTTCAGCTACTATATAGTAGGGAAGTGCATGATTTCAGATGCAGCCATGGACTTAAAGCCACAAAATTCTTTAAGCTAATGGACTTCAAAACAAAACTGCTTGCATAAGCATTTGGCCGTAACCATTTTGTTAACATACTAGGAGGCTCTAGAAGGTCAGGCGAGGACTCTGTTAGCATTTTTTAACGTGTAAACTCAGGAAAGTAGCAAGACCAGCACTAAGCACCGCACAAAAAAATTGACCAGCGGCTAATGGGAAAGCATGCTAGCTATGCGCTGGATGGGACACAGGTGATGATTCATAGAGCTCCATCCCTCACCCAAAGGCGGGAGATACACTACGGCTCAGGTTCCTGACGTGTTTCTGCAGCTGCCTGGCCACAAACTTCATACACACATCTTTCTGTTTACCATCCAGAAACACAACATTTACATTAGTGGCTGATGTTCTCATGTAATGAGAGTCAGTATGTGTCGCTTATGTGATGGGGACCTGTACAGGGTTCAAACCATGATGCTCTACTAGATTAGACCCACATCACCTGAATGAGGGTCATGTTTAACAGATGTTAGCGTAGTAGCATTTTTCGACCCTGAAGTCTACAAATGCTACCGGTGACCTATAGGCCTACATGTGTCTGAGACAAACAAGGTTTTTCCATGGAAAAGTTTTCTCGTTCTGTGCTGCCACCACCTGTGCAATGAAAGAATGATACCAGTTTCCTCAGGTTAGCAGGTTGTCCTTACTAGACTATTTTAGAGACATAAAAAAGCCGCAAAAGTGACAAAATATCAGGCACTTAGGACATATGTCAGCGCTGAATTACTTTAACACTTTTTTATTTTCAATTAGTTGCCAAGAGAACCTTTCAAATTTTTCATGTAATGTAATTTTTTTGTTTGTTTTTTGTTTTATATAACAATAACTAACAAAAAAGTGATATGGGGTAATGGGCAACTATTGCTCCATCCTTCACCGATTTTGAGTGGCATACTATAGCCAACTTCTTCGTAATATAAACATTTTACAAATATAAACTTTTTTTATATTAAACATTTTAAACAAGAAATAAGACCATCTTACCTCAAAATAAACCATCTACTCCATTATTTAATGTTAGAATTACATTAGTCAAAATAATTCATTTTCTTGATTTATTAATACACTTGTAGTTATCCAGAGAGCACAATCTTCTGTAATTTGGTTTTGTGGGAGAAACAGAAGCCTCTTGAAGAACACTTACTAACTGAAGCTGTCAGTACTAGTGTTGTTGTGACACTGCATTAGCCTAGCATACTAAGACATAAACTTGCTACACATTTGATGCTTTTAGTCTAGGGGTACAGAGGAGCAAAGGGGAGAAAAAAATTATGAGAATAGGAAGGAAATGTCTCTTGCCAATGTGCAATATAAGGAGAGTTTTAGGCCAGACAAACCGCATCTGTGCCTAATTCACAGGACGAGGTGTGAAGACTTGCCTCTTCTGTCACCACCAGGTTAGTGTTTGGGTGGGACGCAGCTTTCTAGGTCTGGGCAGGATTTCACTGAAAACCTTCAACACTGTCTTATGCAAGCGGTGGAGGAAAAGGCACCTTGAGAAATGAAGACAGCTGGGCCAGCAGTTACGCAGTCAGACATCTCATCACTCTAGAAAGTCTGTCTTTGAATTCTGTGGGAAACACTGACCTGTAACACCATATTTTGCCACCCCTGCAACCACATATTAAAATTTGTTTTTATACATTTGTTTTATTTTTATAAATACCATTTATTGCATCTATAAATTATAAATAAATACAATTTAACACGTATTATAAATAATTAAATTCAGAAACGGTTGTGCTGTCATTTTTTTCGTGCAGTGACTTATACTTGTATTTTTTTTTATCACAATCAATTCTGAAACAAATTCAAGTGAAAATTCATAAACTGAGAAAAAAGACATTACCGTTCAAAGTTTTTTTAAAGAAATACTTTTATTCAGGAAATATACATTAAATTGATCAAAAGTGACTTATGTTGTAAGAAAAAAAAAAGTTTGTTAGAAATAAAGGACCCACTTTATATTAAGTGGCCTTAACAACTATGTACTTACATTTAAATTAATAATTTGGTACAATGCACTTATTGTGTACATACATGTTTTTACATTGTACTTATATTTTTAAAATACCTGCATTTAATTACATCTGTAATTAATTTCTGTAATTACATTTATAATTACACAGTTGACCCATTCCTTACACCTTAACCCACCCTTAAACCTACCCATATCAACAAACCTGTCCCTAACCTTACCCATATCCCACCTTAATAGCAGCAAAAGTGTTTTGCAATACAATATGAATACAATAAGTACATTGTACTTAATTTTTGATGTAAGTACATAGTAGTTAAGGCCACTTAATATAAAGCGGGGCCGAAATAAATGCTGTTCTGTTCAACTTGAAAAAAATGTGTGAAAGTTTCTACAAAAAAGTTGCACAAATGTTTTCAACATTGATAATAATAAGAAATGTTTCTTGACCGTACAATCAGAATATTATAATAATTTCTGAAGGATTTTGTGACACTATAGACAGGAGTAATGGCTGCTGAAAATTAAACTTTTCCAGCACAGGAATAAATTATATTTGAATATTTATTTAAATACAAAATGGTTATTTTAAATTATAATAATATTTCACAATATTACGGTTGTACTGTATTTTTATTAAAGGGGTCATATGATGCGATTTCAATTTTTCCTTTCTCTTTGTTTTTTTAACCTAAAACCGCATAAACATTTCATTACACCAAATACACAAAATAATGTTCTTTTTAGCAACATCATATGACCCCTTTAAATAAATGCAGCCTTGTGAGCATAAGTGACTTCTTTCAAAAATGTTAACAAATCTTGCCATGACTCTGCAGTTTTAGCACAGTACTATAATAGTATAGTTATATAATAGAATAGTAGTGCAGGAAATATATTCTTACTTGGGCTGAGTTTGATCAAATTTTAAAGATTATGTGACACAGTTGTAAAAAACATTTCTCTGAGGCCTTATAAAAACAATAGGATCTGAAAGAATGGGGTTTTAGTCAGAACATTCTCCAAAACAGGGCTAGACACGCGTCTTCTTTAATTTAGCATCTCATGGTCCATCCAAGAATCATACAGCTTTGCCTAGTGACTGGTACAACACACAAACACCATTTAAGAAACGTCAAATCTTACAAAAAAAACACCCTCTGGAGAGACCAGAAACTGTTCCTCACAGACAAACACATCTGTTGAAAATTAGTCTTTTTTTGGATCCTTGACTTTATCTATAACTATGACTTACGACAACCATTGTAAGTGGATGTTTTTAGCATGACTAGCCTAGCTTCAAATGAATTGCCATGAGTGCATGAACAAAATTGTTTAAAATAGTTCAATGTCAGTCTGGTGTTTCTTTTCTTTTGCATTGCAGACACAAGAGGGTTTTTTTCCCCCCAAATGTGTGATGCCTACAGAAGACAAATCAATCCTCATGGACACATGTGCGTGCACAGGGGTGAGTTTGATGTCATGGAGTATGACATCTGCACTATTCTTCACCGCATTGTTACGGGCCAGCAGTAACCCAAAATTAACCATGATGGAAGGAAACTAAACAAATCGAGAAAATTGTGCTTTGTTTGGCCAGTTTCCTTTGTTGTAACAATTTAACATAAATTCAGAACAATAGAACAGCTTAACATCTGGGTTACTACTTGTTTACGTCACTGGTGGTAAAAAACCTTTAGGTTTTAATCAAGATTGACATTTTCAGAAGAAAATGTGACTGGTGCTTGTTTCTCATTTCAAAGTGCACCTCTGTGCCTAAAGGGTCCATATAAAAAGTACATATTATTACCTAAAGTGTACAAATTAGCACCTAAAATGTACAAAAGCGCACCTTTTGAAAAGGTACAGCCACAGTGACAACTTTTGTACCTTTATTCAGAGAGAAGAGAGTAAAATAAACTCTAAATCTAAAATGTATGAATATAACATGACAAAACACAAAACGGAATACATATTCTCGTCAAAACACAAAAACTGTAAGGGTGCTAGGGGTGGGCGATATACCTGTAGACACAATTAACCGGAAGAAATTGGTCAATTGGTAAGAGATTTTGGACTATTTTCTCTATCGCGGTTACACGCTCACGTGACATTGTTGTGCTCATGACAACATTGTTTGCACACATTTTTAAGCATCGTGGTTTAAAAACAAGTGATTTTAAGCCATTGAAACGCAATCAGCAGCAGAGAAGAGACTTGAGAACTCAAGTCTTTGCAAGTATCCTCGTAAACAGTAATTTAGGCCTTAATTGAAAGCAAACAGCTGAGAAAGAAAACACACGTGTAACAGTACACTGGATCCGGGAAGCTCTTAAAGTGACAGCAGTATAATATTCTTGCTGTCTGTCATTCATGTTAATTAAACAACAAAAGAGAGAAAATCTCTCGCTGCTCTTGACTAAATCACTTTTGTAACTTTAATAAGAAGATAAATATATTTAATTAACACAATGAAGAATATGTAGTGTTTTTATACATTTGATTACTTTATACAATGTATGTAGCATTTCTCATTTATTTGTTCTACTGTAGTTTTTTGTACTATCACTTCACATTACCCAAACAAACCAAACTCTGACATCAAACAAATCCGAGTGTGCACCAAAAGTGTTAGTGTGAAAGCCCCCTAAAAATGAACACTAAATACTATATACAGGTGCATCTCAATAAATTAGAATGTCGTGGAAAAGTTCATTTATTTCAGTAATTCAACTCAAATTACTGTCTAATTCTAAACTTTAAAATACATTTATTTTTAGATCTTTTAACTACAAATTTAAATAAAACTGAAAAAAATAAATAATGAAAAGGCAATTATACATTTACACACCTAAAATACATA
>NW_015666566.1:413471-413803 GCF_001515625.1 Sinocyclocheilus rhinocerous
GTTTTTTTTATAAAGTAAATTTAGAAAAACATTTGGAGTATTTTTTGTTCGTTAAATGTAAGTTTGTTTTGTTTTGTTTTTTTAAGTAAAGGAGCGGCAGACAGTGAATTTCATCATAACCTTATAGCCTATGTTTGATCAATTTAGCCTTCTCAGATCATCAGGACTTGCCTAAAATAAAATCTATATATAAAACAGTTCAAATAAAAAAAACAAACGCTTTCTGCCGTCTCTGGCTTGTACAGGAGCGCTTCGCAATGATGAACCTAAACTCAGACATGATCAAAATATATAGAAAGCTTTAAATTACTTTAAAACGAAATAATTCAAAT
>NW_015666566.1:414037-420369 GCF_001515625.1 Sinocyclocheilus rhinocerous
TTTTTTTTATTGGTCTTATGGAGTATTCTAATTTGTTGAGATAGTGAGTTGGTGGGTTTTTGTTAAATGTGAGCCAAAATCATCACAATTAAAAGAACCAAAGACTTAAACTACTTCAGTCTGTGTGCATTGAATTTATTTAATACATGAGTTTCACAATTTGAGTTGAATTACTGAAATAAATGAACTTTTCCACGACATTCTGATTTATTGAGATGCACCTGTAAGTGGTTAGTTCAAAGTAGAGATTTAAAAGTCGTGGTATTGTCGGCGCCAATTGCTTCATGAGCATGGGCCGACATGTAGCCCCGTAGCACTTCATGCGTCCCGAGCTTGAGTCCCTCCCCCCTCCCCCCTCACAGGCATAAAAAAATAAAAATAAAAAAGGTGTTGTATTTCTTAGTTTTGGATGTGAAAACCATATGAAGCCTGAGGAAACCAGGAAGGCCTTGAATCCCATCTTTTTGAACCACTCCGGAATGACATAATGTCCTTTTCCATTCTCCTGAACTTCTCCCCAGTGTGGTCGGCCTCCGTAGGGCCCCTCAGGGTGGCAAAGTTGCTTTTATAAGCGATGGAGGAATCCTTCTCAATTCGCTCTGCCAAACGTCTACTCTGCTATTCCTTCGAGAGAAGCCACCTAGCGAGAGTGTGTGTGTAAAGTTTTTCTTTCGATAAAAGCGTATGGCCTTTAAGTAAAAGCAGACTTCTTTGTCGGTATGCCAGGAGTCATTTATATCTACCGGATTAGTGGGAGCGAGAGCAAAGCCACTAGGCCCGATGTTTTCCAAACACATTGCAGTTAAAACAAGAGGGTCGTTCTGAAACTGCTCACTTGGGGCCGGGTACCCTCCAGAATAGAGTGCGACAAGCAGAGACTAGAGCTAAATCATGCTCTCACATCGTGCACACGAACCGAGGAGCACTAAATAAGGCCAGACTGCGCACGTCCCCGGCCCACACGTGAGAGACGCTTTTGATGTTTCTCAGATGTCTCTCGCTGGTGCCGGGCGCATTCGCTTGGCCCGAGCGACTTCACAAGACTCTCGTGCCGTCGGGGTCGGTCACATCTTGACCTCCTTGCAGTGTACGGTTCCTCATGCGCGCAGGAAATGCGTCGATGTCAAGCGCAAGAGCGTGAATTATTAACCGGTGATGTAAGGAGCCGAAATGTCTGCGCCGATGTTATGACGCTCGCCGAGTAAAGTGAACGCTTTGTGCAGTCAACCCTACTGAACCGGGTCAGAAGCCATCAGTGCAACAAGGCTCCACACTCCACACGGGCATGTGGGATCTCTCTCTAAACCAATCACGAATTCCTTGCTCTTGGCAGCCGCTCAAATCTTCGCCTTATACCCTCGATCTCTCTCTATCTTTGCATTTCCCCTGTCCGTTCTCTCTCTCTTTTCATCAGAGCTGGCAGTGGAACTGTAGGCTGCATTCTGCACTAATTAACAGCCTTCAGAAGAAGACCACCAAACTGGTGAACTGGCACACTCTAAGCACACTTTGTGTTTTTTTCCTCACCAGTCAAACGCACACACTCCATGTCAGCGCGTATCAGGCAGCGACGGGGCCTCTGGGGAGAGCTCAACACACTCCTGACTTGAACACAGTCACCTTCTCTGGTGTTTCTTTAAAGAGTCAGAGAATTCTTCCTTTTCTCGTCTTATGCCGCCAACACACTACACGATCTCTGTGAGTCCATATAATGTGTACATAACTTTGATAAGTGTACAGGAACTCCTAAGTTGGTGCTCCAAAAAAACACAACACGAACATGATAGTTCATACAACCCCAATTGATAAATCAATGAAACAATAGGTGTGTGTGGGAAAAATACCAGTCAATGATGAGAGAATTTTCTTTTGTGGGTGGAGTATCCCTTAAATATCTAAACCTGTCTGCAATCCAAGTCTTGTGGTGTGAAACGTGGTTTGTTTGACTGAAACTGACATCGGCAACAACAGATAGTTGTGGGGTGTGAAAATAACAGCGATCTCATGACTGTTTCTGATGAAAGTCAAATAGCTCACCCCAAAATTAAAGTAATGTCATAATTTACACAGTCTCAGTGTTTTTGGGGGTAGGTAGTACCGCGGGAAGGAAACAATGATCACTGGTAGAAATGGGAGAAGACGACTCAGGTGGTGCTCCAGTGAAAAAAACTAAATATACATGTAAATGTATATTTACATGTATAATGATATATAGCTTACACTTCAAAAGGCTATTTAATTGATTAAAAATGAGCGCTGCAAGTTTCAAAGTCAGGTGCTGCGCTGCTTTGTTTACTGCGGTTACGGGGGAAACGGCTATATTCCTGGCGAAAATGAAATGAATTTGCATTTTTCAATAAGCCCTTCTGCTTTTCGTTTAGACCAAAGCCAAAAACGACCCGTATTTTTACGCTGAAAACACGCAGTTGTAAATGTGAACTGGTGGATCGACAAGAAGATAATGAATTATAAAACTCTAAAGATATAGTCTACACGAAGATATATTTAACTCCCTTAAGACAATTAATTGACTAAGCAACCAACCGACTAATCAATTTAAAAATATATTAAGTTTAACACTGGCAATTGCTAGTTTGGCACTCATCTAACTGGTGGTCTAGCACAGCTATGCTGTTTACTACCAAAAACTGCTGGTCAAACAGGCTGATTTTTCTAGTGAAGCTGGTTGAGACTCTTGCTAGTTAAGAAACCTGGTGGGAACAGCATCAAACCAGCATCTCATCCTAAGACCTAACATCCATATGTCTATAAATGTCTGGAAAATGACTTACTTAGAAAAGTTTTAAGACAGATAATTGATAACTGGAGTTTGGAGCTTATCATACCACATGTACGCAATTTGTGGAATTTGAGGCTACCAAGAGGATCAAGACTACAGACAACGAGTTAATTCGAGCCTCAACAAGGAAGTATGGCAGCAGTAAGAGAAACGCTCAGCATAGCGGCACACAGCTGAACGCAGGCAGGGTGAATGACTCCGTTTCTGTGTGTGTTGGGCAGCAGGCCTCATTAGAGGCACATAGATACGTGGAGCCAGGGCGACAGAAGCCCCGCAGATGCAGTGAAGGCACCCCGGCCCTGCTCTCAAAATCCGAAGCCCAGACAAAACCACATTGTGTGAGGATTTATGGGAAGGCTTATGGCCTCCATGAAAACAAGGTGCCCTCTGAAAGACACACACTGAGTCGGTGTGATGACAGTCCCTCAATGGTTTGGGGAGAACAGTAAGCAGTGTGGGTCTGTGTGAGAGAGAGACGGATGAGGACTGTGAATCAAACTGGAGGAAGATGACACTTGAAGGGTTCTGGTGGTGGCAGGAGGGGGGCTCGCAACCAAACAGCTGCGTGACGGGAAAGCGCAAGAGGAAGCAATCTGTGAACATACTGTTTGATATTTGAATGGGAGCGGGGAAACTAGAGGTACAAGCTACAAGCTAAAGACTCAGTTAAGAGTTATAGGAAATGGTTTAAAACAACAGAAACATGGCGAGGCTTAAGAGTCGGCCCTTTATTCTCATCCAAACAACCACTCAATTTATGATGTCTGGTGCGATTACGAATTACGAAACAATTCACAGGCAGGTCAATGAGGTGATGCTCACTTTTTATATCTAAAATATACAGTATATCATATATCATAGTAGAAAAATAGCCTCCTTAAAAGAAAAGTAGTTTGGCTGAATTCAATAAGCGAAACTGCCTATTAATATTTGAAAAACTTCCACAAAATTAAAGTCATGTTGTGCAACCAACATTCAGAAATAGAAAAAGAAACAAAATTATATCATAGAGACAAAATTATATCATAGAGACAATCCTCTCAGACCCTCAAATGTGTCTTAATTCTCTAATTCTCTAAAAGTCATGTGGCACAACTCCTCAAAAAGTTTATGAATAAATAATTCATTAAAAAAATTATCTTGAATTTTTTTTATATTTTGGAAAATAATGATTAAGATGTGTCCACTCACATGTATTCATAAGAAAAAAATAATATGCATTTTTTTTTTTTTTACTTTTTGGTTACACCACATGATATGTAAATTTTAAAGTCATTAATGATAAACTTTTTTTTTAAATGGTATGTTTTTCAAAACCATACGAAACCAACTAGTTTTACAAGCATAATTAAAGTCATGTGGTGTGACCAACATTCATTTTTTCAGACTTTAATGTGTTTTAGTGTATTAAATTATCAGATAATTCGACCTTGACCAGATAAAATGTCATGTGGTGCGACTCCACAAAAATGCTATAAAATTTACAAATTAATAAATCATGGCATTTGTTAAAAATACTTTTACTTTGAAATCATATACAGTATTTTGGAAAACATTTTGGAAAATAATGCTTAAGATGTCTATGCTCACACACAGAAAAAATATGTATTACTTTTTACTTGATAGATACACCAGATTACATTCTTGGAGACATTCACCTTTTCTTGAAAATTGCATAAAAGTTTTTCAAAACTATATGAATCCATACATTGGGCTAAGCTTTAAACTAGATTTTTAAAAGACTTTTCCTTTTATCATGGACACAATACATCATTGACCTAGATATCAATTCAAAAGAAGACAGAGAGAGATCTAAAAAATGTTACATAATAGACTCCAATAAGTGCTTTACCAGTAATTAATTTCAGGCCACCCTCCCAAGCACTACTCTTAACAGATCCATTACCGTCATGACAAAGAAGGCACCCGCCCCTGCCCCGCAACCCTCCGATTCGCGTGCAACTGTGCATGCGTATCGCTCAACGGCAAGAGCAGGGGGTGTCGAGGTTAAGGCCAGATCCTTGCACGGTCTCAATGGTGTTCTTGTGTTCGGCACCACGGAGGTGACTAGCTATCAGGGCCCCGCGTTGCGCGCACAGCACCCGCTTTTTCCATTCTGTCAGCGCCGAGCAGCACACTGGTTCCTTCCAAACTCAGCGCCACTTCATTAAATGACTTCAGGCTCTTGGCAGAGGCAGTGGGAAAAGTCTATATTAACTGTGTGTGAGATCCACGGGGCGGCCAACAAAGGCTGTGGTTGTTCCCCCTGTAAGGGTTCGCTGTGCCGGGGAGGGGGTTTGGGACCTTTAGGGGTACCTGCAGGTCCTGCAGTACACCCTGACTTCCTTTAACAAGCCGAGGAATATCCAAAATAGCGTGATGACATCATATCTAATGATGCATCTGATTGGACACTCTCAAACAGGACTATACCTATCCGATGAATCGCAGCATTTGTGCTTATTCATACCGTGAGGTCATTACTTTACATAGCTGATGTAAAGCTGACCGACGACGTCCCCGTAACAGGCCTGGCCTTTAGAAACTAGGCTACAGCGATGGTGACGAACAAGCTGGCAGCTCCGTCCAAACAGAGAACCACATATGGAGATTTTCAAAACCAGCGGCTCAATTTTGACTGAACAGTCACTTGCGGTCCCCCTCACAGAAGGATCTATTGAGCGCTTGTGACAGAGGTATTTACATAACTTATTGAGCTTTAAAGGCCTCATTCTCAGCGTTATGGAACTAGAGCAACAGACACTTTAAAAGCGGTAGTTCTCACAACTAGCTATGAAGGAAAGCTCAATTATTCAGCCGAATCCACTTTTTTGCTTCCCAGTCCAGTCCTGCGTCCATTTCTCATGAAGCATGGTGGTAAAAACAGGCAAAAACTATCACAGCGAGCCATTCGCAGCACAATAGCCACCTTTTAGAGCGCCGTGAGCATCAAACATGGTTTGAGTCCTGTGGCGGAGAAGCAGTGATGTCGATTTACCGTTTGTTTGTGGGAGAGCTGGAATTAAAGTGAAATACGGAGTGGTGAGAGAGAAGGGACAGTGCGGAAACAGAGGAATTGTGGGAGAGGGTCAGACATCCATCACTGCCGTTCTCAGTCGGTGTGCCCTCAGGTTCCCACACAGTGGCGTACGCTGTGCTCTTTGCCTGCTCTGTGTATGAACACACACATATACACATTTATTCTGCTATCTCAATGGACATACCATAGACTTAAACAGTACTTATATAAAGCCATGTATAGTTTCTACATATTAACGCTGTCGCTAACACAAACCAGAGACATCATGGCCATTTAAACTTGCTATTTCAGATTTCTGAGTCAAGCAGATTACAAATGCAACTTCATATACCTACATACATACATACATACATATATATATATATATATATATGTGTGTGTGTGTGTGTGTGTATTCATATATATTGTATCAATAATAGCACAGTCCCTTTAAGGTATTCCCTAGTCTTTGATAATAGGCAATGCCTTGTCAACTACATCACACACGAACGT
>NW_015666566.1:421074-421232 GCF_001515625.1 Sinocyclocheilus rhinocerous
ATACATATATATATATATATATATATGTGTGTGTGTGTGTGTGTGTATTCATATATATTGTATCAATAATAGCACAGTCCCTTTAAGGTATTCCCTAGTCTTTGATAATAGGCAATGCCTTGTCAACTACATCACACACGAACGTACGTACGCACGCA